>NW_022436962.1:588819-656830 GCF_009761245.1 Sapajus apella
CGTATGTATACATATGAATGTATACATACGTATGTATACATATGAATACACACACAAATATAGAAAATACTCAGATAATACTCTATTTGGTTTATTTTCTTAAATAATGGCCAAAAATGCAAGCTACTACATCACAAGCCATATTTCTCAACAGTCTTAGAAAGACTGAAAATTATAATACTAGAAGTGACAACATATTCAGAGAAAGACAATGGAACTATGCATGGCTCTACATTTGGCACTTATACAGTACCTCATTTAATCCTCACAACAGTAACTAAGAAGTAGGCATTAACCTCACTTTAACAAACGAGGAAGCTGGAAGTCTGAAAAGGTGTTCCAGATCACATAGTAAGTGGCTAAGTCAGACTCAGAAAACAAGCCTGGCTAGAAAGCCTTCTACTTCCACTTCTACATCATGCCACACCTATTAAACCTTTTCTTCAAGTAAATGTCAACCTACCCCAGTAAATGTCAACTCTCATTTAAAAATCATACAAAATACCTAATCATTTGTAAAATATGTGTGTGCACACAGTATTAAAATGTAATGATTTATATACTGGTTCGATTACCTATTACACTGTAATTTAATTTGGCAGAAATAGTATCACCAGATCCTAACACAGAGCTGATCATATAGTTAACAGTTTTACCATAAATATTTACTATTTTGAATGCTGAATGTATTTTCCTTGTGTATTTTCTGCCATGAAAATCCAATGGCAGGTGAGCTAAGCCTTACTGCCTAATATTTCTGGAATACCTCTCATTATTGTTATGCTGCAGCAAGATAAATAATCTCTTAACAAGCCATAAAAATATTCTAGTTCAACCACTTCTAAAGAATTCCCTCTTCAACAACTCTAACAGATAGTAAGGTAAGTTCAGCACATGCTTATATACTTGTATAATTTCACTGATAGGAAAGTATTAGGTAAGACAAGTTACTTTAGTTTGTAAGCTCCAACACTAAAAAAATTGTCATATTTCTCTATGATGTTTCTGCAAGGTGGGACCAAAAAGATTACCTAAAATTTTCATATCAAAAAGAAAGAAGTATAACAATTCTCCAATAAAAACTACTTTTCCTGGAACAAAACTCTAAAGAAATTTATCCTGTGAACATTTCAACTATAGTTTGGTAACTACAAAAACTGTTTCCATACGATGGCTTCTTAGAAGTGCTGAAACTGAATACTATGACAGAACAACTTAGTAAAGGCAATTTGGAGAGAATAAGCTTCAGGTAAATAATCTTCCAGCATATACTGGTCTTATATACTAGACTCGCAAAGATTAAGCATTCCTTGTTGCACAATAGTGCCTCGAAAGTATTTGAGGCACAGCTGCTCTATCTTCCTTTCCCAAACAAAATATTTCAAGGACCATCAGATGTTTTTCACATGATATGATTTCAAGACTCTATATCACCAAAATTACCCATCTCTAAAATATATATTTGTCATTATCCATCTTAAATGTGGTATACAGAAATGAATGCAATTTTCCAGATCAACTAAAAAATCAGACTGTTATTTCCCTAATTCTGAAAAATATACTTTTATTAATATAGTTTAAAACTACACTGTTTTTTATAAATCATATCAGATTGTTGGTTCACACCGTGTCCAAAAAGCCTCTACTTTTAAGGTCAGCTGTAAAGTGAGTAGTTTGGATGATAAACTATTTTATAGTTCTTAAAGACTTAACAACTAAAAGATCATTCCTTTAAGTTTAGAGCTTTTTCTTAATTAATTGTAGCTTAATTTGTTTTGACCTATAGTATAGCATACAGATTTTTGAAAGATGTTTATTTTCCAGCAAATTAAATACCCTTGCCAGCTTTATGCCATCTATAAATTTCATAAGCAATGAAGTATACATATTTATCTAAGTTGTTAACCAAAGCAATGAACTGAACATGGAGAGGGCATCTATCGGTAATGATAAAATTCATTAATGGGATTAAGTGTCATAAATTTACAGAAGTATACTGCCATCTAGAACACAACTCTCCACCTTGGCCATAACCATTGGGAAGGTAATTCATTAAATACTATAAAGAATTCCAAATATACTAAGTTTATTCTAATCCTTGAAAAAATATTTTTTTTCCAAAAGAAGAATGTCTCATCCTAAGCACCCACAAACCTATCCAACATCAACTATGAATAAATGCACAGTTCATGCCCACTGGCACATTTGCCACCAAAAAAATGAACAAAAACAAAAAACCCAAGACACACCAAAAAAAAAAAACACATTTAGACATCTCCAGGAACTGTGACATATACAGCACTCCTCTCAACTTATATGACTTTCTTTGCCTAAGCCAATACTCAAGGTTCACCAATAGTAGTTCAATGCCCCAAAAAGAAATATTTAGGTATAAATCTAACAACATAGGTATGCGATCTATATGAGAAAACTATAAAACCCAGTTGAAAGAAATCAAAGAACTAAATAAATGAAGAGATATCCCATGTTCATGGAAAGAAAAGACTCAACTTCACAACTTGATCTATAGACTCAATGCAATCCCAATCAAAATCCCAGAAAGTCATTTTGAGGATATCAACAAAATGATTCTAAAGTTAACATGGAAAGGCAAAAGATTCAGAAGTGCCAACACAACATTGAAAGAGAAAATAAGTTTGGAGGGCTAACATTACTTGACTTTAAGGCTTACTATAAAGCTACAGTAATCAAGACAGTCTAGTACTGACAATAATAATAATAAAGTAGATCAATAGAACAGAATACAGAGCCCAGAAACAGACCTGCATAAATATGGTCAACTAATATTTCACAAAGAAGCAAAGGCAATACAATGTAAGAAAGATAGCCTTTTTAAGAAATGGTCCTAGAACAAATGGATAGCCACAGACAAAATAAAAGAAAAAAAAGAATCTAGGCACAGACCTTACAGCCTTTTTGAACTCAAAATGGATCACAAATATAAATAAATATAAAACTATAAAACTCCTAGAAGATAACACAGGCAAAAATGTAGATGACCTTAGGTTTGGCAATGACTTTGCACAATTCATGAAAGAAATAGTAGATGAATTGGACTTGATTAAAATTAAAATTTTCCTCTGTCACAGAAACTGTCAAGATGATGAAAAGTCACAGATTGAAAGGAAATACTTTAAAATGAATATCTGATAAAGAAGTGTTATCTAAAATACACAAAGAACTCTCAAAATTCAAAAATAAGTAAACAACTTGATTAAAAAATGAGCCAAAGACCTAAGAGACACCAACCAAAGAAGATATATAGATGGTAAATAAACATATGAAAAGATGCTCCACATTATATGCCATCAGGAAAACGCAAATTAATGCAATGAGATACCACTACAAACCTATTACAATGGCCAAAATTTGGAACACAGAAAACATCACATGCTGAAGAACACGAAGTGACATACACTCTTATGGGAATGCAAAATGATAGAGCTACTTTGGAAGACAATTTGACAGTTTCTTACCAACTAATTATACTCTTACCATCTGATCTAGCCCTTGTTCTCCTAGATATTTAACCAAAGCAATTGAAAACCTAAGTCCACATAAAATCCTACACATAGATATTTGGAGCAATTTTATTTATAATTGCCAAAACCTTGAAGCAACCAAGATATCCTTCAGTGGGTGAATGGATAAACTGTGGTATATCCAGACAATGGAATAAAGTCCTCCTTAGGTATCCATGAGGGACTGGTTCCAGGACCACCCAGGATAGCAAAATCTATGGATGCTCCAGTCTGTTATATAGGGTAGTGTAGTAACTACATGCAAACTATGCACATCCTCCTGTATACTTTAAATCATCTCTGAATTACTTAGTACATAATACAATAGAAATGTAATGTAAATCACTGTTATACTATATTTTAAAATGTGTATTATTTTTTATTGTTGTATTATTACATTTTGCTTTATTTATTTACGTTTTAATATCTCTGATCCACAGTTGGTTGAATCCGCAGACATAGAACTCATGGACATGGAGGGCCAATTGCATCATTAAGCACTATACTAAGTGAAAGAAGACAATCTGAAAAGGCTACACATTGCATGATTCCAACCATATAACATTCTGGAAAAGGCAAAAGTATGGAGACAATAAAAAGATCATCAAGTAGTAGATGAGGTATCGAAAACAAATGAACCAACAAACAAAGTACAAAGATCAGTGGCTGCCAGGGGTTGGTGTGGGAGACAAATGGAGAAGCACAGGGAAATTTCGAGGTAGTGAAACTATTCTGTATGATACTATAATGATACACATCATTATAGATTTGTTAAACAACAGAATATACAATACCAAGAGTGAATCCTAGTCTAAACTAGAGTCTTTGGGCAATTATGATGTGTCAATGTAAGTTCATCAACTGTAACAAATGTACCACTCTGGTGAAGGACTGCTGATAATGGGGGAGACTGTGCATATGTGAGGCAAAGGGTATATGGGAACTATCTATTCCTGCTTCTCAATTTTGTTGTAAACCTAAAACTGAAGAAAACTTCTCCAGCATGATGTGATAATTAATAATTGCTATGGCTGCTTTAAGGAACAGTAACTTGCTTACCCAGATGGAACTTTTCTTGGTGCTTTAACCGAGCAAACCGTGATTTAAAATGTTCTTCACAATAGGTACACTTAAAAGGTTTATCTTGAGAATGTAGAATCATATGTTCCTCCAAGTGTGGTCTTCGAGTAAAAGATTTCTTACAAATCTAAATTAAAACGTAAATAAAATGTTAAGAGAACCTGAATTAAAAATTGTAATACTAAACTTATAATGAGAAGCAAAAACCATATAAATTCAATAAAGATAATTTTCTCCCAACAGAAAACATAACAAAAAGTAAAACTAAATTCTAATTGTGCAGAAAAAAAGTACTGTATAGGAAGTAAAGAATGTTTTCAAATTAGAACTAAAGGTAGCTGAATTTCAACTTTTTACATTTCTAGTGGGGATACAGAATAATCATACTATCTTAATTCTAGTCAGAATTTCTAAATCCATGAAATATATTATTTTTTAGTCATTTCTATGTCAGAATAAAAGATTTTATCAGTGTTGTCATATATTTGAATAAGAATATGAAGAAGAAGCCACAGAAAAATTACTTCAAAATATTTCTCTTGAAGTGGTCAATCTATAAAAATTTGACATTAATCAGCTTTTTAAAAGAGGAGTAGGCTGCTAATAGTAACACACCAATAATAGTAACACAACACACACTGTATATGCCAGGCACAATGCTGAGTAATTCATAGATTATTTTTCTTAATTCTTACAATAATCCTGTGAGATAGATGCAGTAGGCATTATTAACATTTTATAGCTAAGGATGATAAAACTTAGTAAGGGGAAGACACTATCTTATGCAGATTCAAATACTGTAATTAATAATTGACTTCAATTTCCAGAAGCTGAAATCAGAGAAATTGTGTGAATTTTGCTGTATATATAAATTGAATCTTTGGATTAAAGAAGGCAAAAATAACAGCTAAGGACACCTTTAAAAAAGATTCACCTAGGCCAGGTGTGGTGGATTATGCCTGTAATCTTAGCACTTTGGGAGGCTGAGATGGGCAGATCAGTTGAGGTCAGGAGTTCAGGATCAGCCTGGCCAACATGGTGAAACCCATCATTACTAAAAATACAAAAATTAGCTGGGTGTCGTAGTGTGCACCTGTAGTCCCAGCTACTCGGGAGGCGGAGGCAGGAGAATCTCTTGAACCCAGGAGGAAGAGGTTGCAGTGAGCCAAGATCATGCCACTGCACTCCAGCCTGTGTGACAAAACAAGACTGTCTCAAAAAAAAAAAAAAAAAAGATTAATCTAAATACTGAAAAAATACTCAGAGGTACTACAGAATAAAGATGTCCATAAGTACTATGCTACTCCTCCTATTAAATCTACCCAGGTTAGAGTGACTTGTTTAGCCAACAAAATGTGGTAGAAGTGATTTTCAGAGACTTCTGGGTCTATGCCATAAAGTCTAACAGTTTTTATCTAGACTTCTGGGAACACGTACTCACTCTTGGAACTTAGCTGCTATGCTAGAAAGAAGCTCAAGAAGCCTCAAGAAAAGACCAAAGTAGAGAAGAACAGAGGTTCCTGGTAAACAGTCCTTGGTGAGATTCTAGCCAACAACAAACACCAAGTTACCTGTCACGTGAGTGAGCCACTTTCATTTTTTGTTGGCTTGTTTGTTTGTTTGAGATGGAGTCTGGCTCTATTGCCCAGGCTGGAGTGCAGTGGTGTGATCTCAGCTCACTGCAACCTCTGCCTCCCAAATTCAAGCAATTCTCTTGCCTCAGCCTCCTAAGTAACTGGGATTACAGGTATGAACCACTAGGCCCAGCTAATTTTTTTTTTTTTTTTTTGGTAGAGACAGGCTTTCACCATGTCTGCCAGGCTGGTCTCAACTCCTGACCTTAGGTGATCCATCCACCTTGGCCTTCCAAAGTGCTGGGATTACAGGTATGAGCCACCACACCTGGCCTTGAGTGAGCCACTTTGGAAGTGTCCCCAGACTCTGCCAGATCATGCACTAGCTAAAAACAACTGAGTGAATACAACAAGTGGAACAGATGAATTAACCTAGCAAATCCCTGCCCCAAATTTGGATTCCTAACACACAAAAATTTGGATTCCTAACACACGAAAGGGTGAGACATATCAAAATAGTTGCTTAAGGCCACTAAGGTTTTAGATAGTTTATTATGTTAACAACGTACACCCAGAAATGGGGGAGAAAATCTAACATTTTATACTCTGTGTAACAGTAATGTCATAGTTTATATACATAATTATAAATACATGCTACGGTGATTACAATGAAAATTAAAACTAAGATTTCCACTTCTTAGGACCATCATCTAAAAACTAATTTATTTAATTTATAGATTTAATTTATAAATTAGATTTATATTTATTAAATTAATTTATAAAAATTTTTTTAGATTTAATTTATAAAAAATTATAAATTTAGATTTAATTTATAAAAAATATTAGAATAGATTTAATTTATAAAATATATTTATAGATTTACATTTAATTTCTAAAAAAATTAATTTAATTTATAAAAAATATAAATTAAATTTAGATTTAATTTACAAAAAATATTAGAATAATTTTGTATAAAAGGAAGATTCTAAAAGTAAGATAAGCTAAGTCACATTATTTTAAAACCTAATTACTTTACTTTCCCAAAAGACATTGCATTTACTTTTAGTTTGCTAAAACAAATTAAAAACTCTTACATCACATTTCCAACTTTCACTCTTAGTCTTCTTAATGGATATAAATTCTTGTGCATTTTCAGGATGAAATCTATCAGAAGAAAAGAAAAAGATTATTAGGAAAAGGTTATATTAGTTAAATCAATATTCCATATGAATATGTTAACAGTAATTACCAGGATCAAGTACTGATCCCTTTCATAAAGAGACAAGTAGGCATAGATGAGCTCTTAAAGAAGGTAAAACTATCATTTTAATAAATGCATATGTATACCTAAGTTTATGCAGAAATAAATAAAAATATATTCATCTTTTAAATACATTCAGGAACCTAGCTCTTTATAGATCAACTGTAAGGTAATTTACTTGATTGTTTTTTTTAGTCCAGATTTCAGTAAATTTAATTTTTAGAGTTAAATATATAATACTCTACTAAATATTCTTTCTCTCACAAACTGTTACAGATTAAAGACAATGTTGAGTATAAGAAATAAATTTCTTGGCTGGGTGTGGTGACTCACATCTGTAATCCCAGCACTTTGGGAGGTCAAGGCAGGTGGATCACTTGAACCTAGGAGTTTGAGACCAGCCTGGGCAATATAGTGAAACCATCTCTACAAAAAATACAAAAATTAGCTGGGTGTAGTGGTGCATGCCTATAGTTCCAGCTACTTAGGAGACTGAAATGGGAAGACTGATTGAACCCAGGAGGCAGAGGTTGCAGTGAGCTTAGATTGTATCACTGCACTCCAGCCTGGGCAACAGAATGAAACCATGCCTCAAACAAACAAACAAACAAACAAACAAAAAATAAAGACATTTATTAGAGTACAAAAACCACATATTTCTGAAGACAAGCTTGCCAAAACCCAAGAAAGAAAACAGGATCATCAAAATGGTGTATCACAACCTTCCATATTATAGAGTATATTCTTGTTCAAACATCAAAAACATCGTCTCAATAGCATGAATAAAAAATATAAACAAATATTTTCTGCTCTTTTCTTAATTAATCTGTAGTCTCTACAAAATGCTAAGCAATGAAAGAATTGGAGACAAGCACTTTATAGATGTTTTTAGCTTTCCACATATTTAAATTAAAAGGCACAATAAAGTATATTATGGAAGCAAGATAATACTTGCCTCTTAACATGCTTGGCTAAAGTCTTCTTGCTTGCATGAAGTTTATTACAATAAGGGCACTTGTGCTCCTTCTTATGAAATTCTGTTTCATTACTGTGCTTCTTTCTGTGAACAGTTAGGTTAGACTTTGTAGAATAGCGTTGGTGACAGATATCACACTCAAAGGGCTTCTCACCTGTGTGAACACGGGTGTGGCTCTCATATTTTCCTATAAAAAAGAAAAATTAAATTTAAAGTTAGTACATTTGTTACACTCTGGTTGTTAAAACCTCATGATTTAGCAAACTTAATATACACACCCAAATCCACACACAAAACTAGAAAGTTTACCTAAATTTCTACCTCTGAGCTTACTGTTCAAAGTATATACTTTTCCTCAAAAACTTGAGTCATTAAAAAATATTCATGATCACATATTTAAAAATTATGAATTTGATACATTTTCTGAAAACTGTTGACAAATTCTCTGAACCTTAATTTTTGAAATGTATTTTTAAATTTAAAATTAACCTTTTGCAAAAGATCAGTTCATCATTTAAGATTTATTATGTTTAAATTTTATGTATATCTGTGGGTCCATACACCTGGATATGAATACTGGTTCTCTAAATAGAGGACTATGTGACCTTGGACAGGTAACCTCTATATACCTCAAATCTTCCTCATTTGAAAAAGTAGAGTAATAACAGAATTTACCTAATAGAACTGTTATAATAATAAACAAATTCATATACATAATGAACTTACAACAGTGTTGGACACATAAGTTATCGATATTGTCTATTATTATTACTGCGTAATCTGTGCACTGTGAATGTGCACATCTAAGAATTTGAATTAGAAATTTCAAAGAATTATATTTCTAAGCAAAAGGCAATAAAATAGGGGAAAAAATTAACAACATGAAAGGTAACTTTTAATTAAAAACTCAGCTTTGCTCTTCCCTGAAAAATAAATGTATAAATAAATATTTCTTTAGGTGAAAATTAATATGAAAGTATAGCATTTCAGTCATATACTTTTAAAAGGATACATCCTACATATAACATGAAAATTATGAAAAGTCCAAAATATTCCAAGGCCACTGAAGAAAAGATATAATCATAATACCTAATAAAATAAAATAAATTCACTAATTTAGTAAATATATCAATATGCAACTGACTTTATTAAGCAAGTAATATATTATCTAAAAATTAATTTCATTGCACTTATCACAATAAAAAGCTGAGGAAGGGAAACCAAGGTATTTTCCTTAAGGTAAGGGGAAGGATGTCAATCATAAGCAAAGAAAACAGAAGTATGATGAAAAATTAGGTATCTAGGTGTAGAACATAGAATGGTCTATGCATATTTTATATGCATATAGGCAGAAAACTCAGTCAATATTTAGGCATCTCCTAAATGATCTGTGTGATTTTAATTAAGCTAATAAATTAACCTCTCGAGTTACTAATACTTCATGGAGTTGTGAGAAGTAAATAAATTAACAAATACACACAACAACACTTAAAACATCCCAGCGCAGCCAGGCACAGTGGCTCATGCCTGTACTCTCAGCACTTTGGGAGGCTGAGGCTGGCAGAACACTTGAGGTCATGAGTTTGAGACCAGTCTAGCCAGCATGGCAAAACCCGAACTCTACCAAAAAAAAAAAAAACAAAAACAAAAAACAAAAAACTCAGCACATAGGAAACACTAATACATATTAACTGTTATTACTGTTATCATATGTGTTACTAGTCATAATATGGACATGTAGGTATACCTCAAATATAAATATGAATACATCTGATTTATGAATATCTGTTATAACAAATCAAACTGGGGTTTCAGCTCTCTGATAACATTGGATACACTTGGCTCTTTCCCCCGCCACGGCTAAAATTGCCTAGTATCTCAGCTCCCTCTCTGCTACTGATAGAGTATAACCAACCATTTACACATGTGTATACACACCCTACCACCACCACCTCCCCTGATGTATTCAAAGAATCAGATCAAATACTGGGAAAAGACAGAGGTTGCTACATGGATGTTAAGGATTCCTTGATTGTGAAAGTTTTCACATTTCAGTGTTAACTTACCTTTTAAATTATGTAGATAATAAGACATATTTAAACAAATATAAACAAATCAAAAGTATACAGTCTGATTTTTTAATAACTAAACATGTTAGTGATTTTTGGAACAGGCCCATTCTTAACTAGGGATTGACTGTGCATGTTTAGCAGATTCTCAAGATTGAGAGATAACTTATCAATCTCCTAACGCTTAGATCTCAATGAAAGTAAGAGCATAGTAAAAATCTTGAAGTATGAAATTTTTTTCAACAAATCATTTACTTGCTATGAAAATGCCTTTGCTGGAAAGATGTTAAATTAACAATTAGCAGCATGTTTCCTATATTTAAAATCAAGAATTTCTTCCATGCATGCAAATAAAAATTAAGTTACTTACAGCTGAATACTTAAGTCATTGAAATGACAGTTAAATTACAAATTAAAATCACTTTCACTATTAAGCTTCCATTTCCCTACAGACCAGGAGAGAGAAGGATTTAGCAAGAAAATGAAAAAAAGAAGAAAGTTTGGGAATTTAAACTGAACTAGCCAAAATTAGATAAACCTAATGATTTTTTAAAAAACCATTTTAAATAAATTCAGCAAAGTCAAAAAGACCAGTGATGATACAGAAATTTCAATAAGTTAAAAAAATTTTTTAGCTATTAATTCAAATTTTATGCACATAGGCTTTCAACAGTCTGTTATTTCCATGGATTTGAATTTCTGAGCAAGAACAGGAGAGATAACTTTTGAGGGAATGCTGGGCCCAGAAGAGCCAGGTAGATCTCTAGAGACTAGTGGAAAAAGAAATGTTACTCTTTGATTTTCATATTTAAATCATCTGGTAGGTTTTTTTCTTTTTTCTTTTATTTTTTTTTTTTTGGCGGGGGGGGAGGGCACTCTTCAGCACAAACAATGAACATTTTCAACTGTTTTTCTACTTTTATAAAGTGTGGCATTCAATAATAATGTAAAAATCAAAATGTTCACTTTAAATTGATCAAAGTTTAAATTTAAAAAATAGTATTCCTTCATGGAATATTAAACTACACCTAAGCATTCCTGATTGTCAACAGAAAAATACATAAGATTTTATAACATAAGAAATTTTATCCATAGCATTTTTCTGAACTGAATCCCAATACGAATCATGTCTCAAATCAAAAGTAATAAATTAAAGATATTTTCACATGAACAAACTTGACCTTGTACAGAATTTATTCCCATGTGGGTCATACAAAATTACCAATGTTAGATTTTGTATGCAGTTTTTACAAAGAGAAATATCAGCAAATGAGTTCATTATATATTTGATATTGCTAAATCTTAAAATGTACCTTGAAATATTCATTCATATGGGATACTGTAAAGAATATGTAATTAAAATAGCCTCAGAGAGTTGTGCCATCTTTATAATCCTTTTCTATTAAGAACCAAATGGAATTTCTGCAGGACCGACTAGTCACATTTTTTTTTAAAGGTATAAAACGTGTTCTACCTCTAGAAGAGATTGTGAATTTAATCTAAAGAAAGATTTTAGTTGTCTGTGGAAACAATAAAAAAGATGAATTACCCAAATTTTCTCTCTTATCCCATCTGTCATCTCCCTATTTTTGCCTATTTATCCACTAGGTTTTTGGTATAAGGGCAAAGGTCAAAGGACTCTTATTTACATGATAATTCGATGAGAAGAGGACAGCCGGTAGCCTAAGGAAAAATATAACTGGAAGAAAGTGTAAAAGATGCAAAATAATGGAATCAAATTAGTAAATTACATATTGTGGAACTAATGGTTCTAGCAGAAGGTCTCAAAGCTTACACATCTCTCATAAACCCACCCCAAAGAAGCCAAGTTAGAAGCTTAAAGGAGCCTAATTGGCTTCTTACAAGGCCAAAGTCAAGTCAGATACAACTTATCAACTTAGTTCAAATAAACAAGTGCTTACTAAAAATTTATTTGAAATGACATGAGATGTTACAAAGAACAGTAGCCAAGAGTAAGATAAACCTCCAGGCTCACAATCTCAGACAGGTAAACAACCAAAAATCTGGGTGCCATTTTAAAATTCTTCGAAAGGAATGTGGATGATACAAGAATAATGGGAAGATGGCCCTCGAACTGCTTTGTGTGTGTGTTTTTTAAAATAAACTGTAATTCTAATAAAGATGGTAAGAAAGGACACTTAAGACACATGGGTCTTCTACACATTCTTTTCATTCTACCCATCACCAGTCCACTTAGTTGGCATTCAATGTATTATAACTCTCTGCTTTACTCTCATTCCACACCCCACTCCCAATGCCACTCATCTTCCAAGTCTAAGCTACATTATCATTCTGGTTCTTCGTTATATGCTCCTTCTTGTCTCCCTGGCTCTTTTCTCATCCCTTTTTCCAATTTCCTTCTCCACACTGAAGCCACCATGATCTTTCTAAAATTATTATAGGCCATGGTTTCCATTGTAAAATTCTTTTCAACAGTTCCTATCACCTACTGGATGAAGTCCAGTCTAATTAAATTAGATTGTCCAAAGTATACTCCTCTGTAGAGCATACAAGCCCTTCAAAAATATGATCACCACTTTCTTGCCCTCCTTCATCTCCTGTTATTTTCACTTTGCCTCCATTACCACCTTGAAACCACTCATACTCAAGCAATTTCCAGAATACAACATACCTCAATGCCTTTGCGCATGCTGGTCCCTCTGTCTTGTAAATAGCTCCCTATTCTTTGAGTATCAGCTCAAATACTGTATGCTCTGAGAAACTACTCCTGATTTCCTTAGTCTTCTGTACTTATCCTGATAAGATTATCTTAATTGTAATATGATTGTGTTTTTGCATATATCCATTAAACTCTTAAAATTCTTGATGATAGAGAATATATCATTTCATATTTGTTTAATAATGTTTGGCAGCTTAGATACAAAATGCCCTCCTCTTAGTAAATCAGCACCTCAATCTTGAGCAGTATTTTCCCCAGTTGTCCAGAAAACTCTAGTTTCCTAGGACACTCAAAGAAGTACTTCCAAAGTGTCATGGTAAAACGATTTAAGGAAATGCTAGATTAAGCAAAATCAACAGGTTTCTTTACTAGAGAATCAGGCAGTTAATACAGCCTGTGAATTATACAGTTCCGAATCTTACTTGAACACAGAACCCTTCTCTTATATAACATGTCACGGGACTAGTGTTCAGTAGGACAGTTTGAGATATTCCTGTTGAACCTACAACACCATTTGTGAACTCACCCCTATTCATTCATCTCCAAGTCAAATTAAGACAATAAAGGCAGAATACAGGAAGCCTGCACTAAGAGTACAGTCTAACAAGTCTATTAGAAAGATGAATGCTCTCAAATTCTTCCACCCAAAAAGCTGTTCTCACCTCTATACATATCTTCACAGTACTTGTTACAGCTCTACAACAGCATTTTATCCAGTCTAACTTTTAACAACTTACTTGTATACATATGCTCTTCAAATTGATTGTTACTGAAGAAGTTATTTTATTCATGTTTGCACACAGCCTCACAGTTAAAATACTAGTAATTATTAATTAGATTGTCCACAGTATTCTGATTCAGAGAAAACTATTCCAAAAGATATTATAAAAGGCAAAAAGTAGTTACCACTGTTATGTCAGTGTATAATACAGTATATTTTTACAGCAAATGATCACCAATTCCTTATAAAACCAATTTCCACTTATATCAATAACATAAGTAAGTTAACACTGTAAGACATATGGGGATATATTAAACTGGGTAATTTTACCAGGTCAAATTGCACTGATTGTGTTTTTATCATTATATGTGGTACAATATTTCAGGATTTCATAACTTCAGTTTACATGGAAGCTTAATTGTTGCAATTTAAAAGTTCACATTAGAACAGTTCATATAAGACACTTTCAAAAATCATCTTACCTGGAAAATATTAGACATCTTGAAATTAAACATGTGCTGACATAAAACTTAAAGTGATAGAATACATTTCCTACAAATTATTTTCTAGTAGAAAAAATGATTTATTCATTATTATAAAAACCAAAGCTTCTTGGCCTTTTGGCTAAGGTCATATGTATAATACAACCAGAGTGCTACTAAGACACTTCCTAAAGTCTCTATCTACAGTATTAAATTACATTCATTTCAATTTTATCATACACTATAGTTTAATCTAAAACATCCCCTTTCTAAATAGTGCTAGATACTGGAAAAGTGACAACATTTATAACTCATGTATTACCATGCATGGGGGAAAGAGTATACAAATTATTAAATCTAATATCATCTAATTTTCTTTAATGACTTAAAAATAGTACTTATCACTGGAATTAAACTGGCATATAAATCAAAGCTCTACATAATAATTATTGATACTCCGGAGTCTTTCATATCAAATATATGATCTAATGATGTGTCACTGGGACATGAAGAAAAGTAAAGGCTAATATAAATACTTAGATTAATTCCTGAATCACAACAAATTTAAAGTAACAGGATAAACACTGTTGAAAACCAAAATATTCTCCCTACTTAAGCTGTCTTTTTATAAGCAGTCTTTTTAAAAGTTACTTTCCAAGTTCAGTTTTTTCAGTTTTTATTTATTTATTTAAAATATCCATGAAAAGTTATTAGATATAGAAAACAAATTTTCTTACCTATTCGGTCAAATGTTTTATCACATTTAGGACACTGCAATATTTTTTTGTTGCTGTTCTGAATGACCACTGGAGTTAACCCCTCGTTAATATTTCCTATAGAATCACCAGCCTCAGGTTCTTCTTCTGCATCATTATGATCTTTTTCACTTTGTTCAATGTCAGAGTATTCATCTGACATCTCTTCCTCTAGCTCATCTTCTTCAGCATTATATTCACTTCCAGGATCCTCAGAATCATTTCTATCTGACTTTTCCTTATCAAAATTTTCTTGATTCAAATTGTCTGACCCATCACCACTTTCCTGTTCATCATCACTGGTGTCATCAAACTTAACAGGGCATTTCCGATTCCTTTTTGATCTTCTTGCAGAGAAACTTCTCTCCAGCATTTTTAACCCATGTTTTTTCCCTAATAAAAGGGACCTATGGTTTTTAGCCAAATGATTCTCTAAAGACTTTTTATAACAAAAATGTCTACTACAGAATTTGCACTGATGATTATTTGATAGTCTTCCAGTTAATTCATTTAGTGTTTCTTCTGGTGATGACTTTTCAGTTAGTTCTGTCTGAAAAGGGGCAACATTTTCGTTATTTAACAACTTCACTGCATCTATAATGTCCAAAAATTTTGCAGCCTCTAAAACAAGAGGTATTTCATATTTGTACACAAAAAATTCTGATGTGTAAAGAAATTCCAGCAAATGCTGAAAAACTGAATGTGTTACATGATCCAGGGTGACAACATCAGTGCTTGGATTTTTGCTCAAACACGCATGAAAATAACTACTGCCAACAGCAACGACTACTTTATGTGCACTAAATTCTTTTCCTTCCACTATGATAAGTAAATCACAAAAAGATGGTTGCTTCTGCCTATCATCATTTAAATATTTTAGCAAATTCTTATTATACTGCAAAGAACTCAAAAGCTTTCTCTGATCAGGAGAGGGAGGAAGTTCCTGATAACAGTGAAGAGCTTCAGGAGTTGGTCTTTCTGTAGAATGAGTATAGGTCACTTGGTCACACTCCACTGCAACATTTCCTTCTGAAGAATCTTTATGATAGCCTAGATGGATCTTCTCAAGATTTGAAGTAACCTTTCTCCTTTTCTTCATTGCAGTACAGCAATTTCAGAACAAGAAACTTCATAAGTATCTTAAGAGATTTATAAAGGAAAACTAGATTGTCTTGGATAACAGCTTCTGAAGGGGCGTGCCCAAAGGTTTCATGGTCTGCAAAAGAGTGAGAACCACATAAAATAACTCCATGGCAAAGCAATGCTAAATCAGCCAAAGGCAATCATCAACTAATTCTTTCTAATTATCACTAAATGATGATAAAGTCACAGCTTACACTCATTCGTGGCAAATCTTGGGGCGGAGAACAAGTAGGGCCGCGTTTAGAAAAGACAGCCAACAAAAGAATAATTTTAAAGGAACCCAGGCACACCTTCCAGGCCTGATTCACGAACAGGGTGTAAATCACCGGACAGAAAAGGGAGAGATCTTCAAGATCGTTGACAGTGCGGGTTGAGGAGGCTGTAGTGGTTTAGGGGCGCTGGGATGGTGACAATAAGGCCGTCGTGGCCGCGTGATCCCAGTCTCTTCATTAACATGCTTTCCCCGGGCGGGCAAGCCACAGCTCTTCAGGAATAGAGAGCGTCTCTCGGCCAAAGCCACCCCGTGAGAGACGGCCCCAGTAGGGGCGCAGAATAGAAGTGGGGTCAACCAGAGGGACGACTAAAGGAAGCAGAAGAGCTTTCCCAGGCCCTGACGAGGCGGAGAATGCACTTGCAGACGGCGATCCCGCTACCCTTCCCACCCAGTTTCCCTGGGAAAACGCCCCGCAGATCTATTACCGGGAACCCAGGGCTCCCCCGCTGGCTCCCAGCAGCTGAGCTCCACTCTGGGCGCGCTCGCTCCAGCGCCTACCCACTTCCGGGTTCAGCCCCCCACCTCACCCCCCTCCCCTCCGCTCCTTCCCCTCCCAGAGCCCCGCCGCCTCCGCAGCCACAGAACACGTCAACCGCTCGCGCAGCCTCCAAACCCTCCTGAGAGACCGGCGCGCGGCCCTGCACGAACTAGTACGCATGTGCGCGCACACAGCTTCACGCATGCTCTGTACGTTCCCCGTGCTCCCTTGGAGACCCTACCTACGCCCGGAATCCGTTTCTCCGGGTTTTCGCAGTGGCTCGGTGGCCTGTTCTGATCCAAACCGCGAGGCTGTGCAAAGGGAGGGCAAGGGGAGAGGGGCGGATTGACGCAGAGTTTAGAATTAGTTTGCCGAGGTGCAATTGATCGATGGATTTCATCCTCAATGTTATGCTTAATAGTTTGTAATCAACCAAACAGCAACTGCCGGAAGCCAGTCCCGGCTAACATACCGGCAGGCACTAAAGAACCGATGGATGTTGATCTCATTTCGTTATTTTTCTGATATAAACGGCTAAATCTAAACGCGATCACTAAGAAAAAAATTTTTATACCTATCATTGTACGCAGAAAAATGTGTGTGTGTGTATATATATATATATATATATATATATATGCGTAAAGCTGATAGGACAGGAAAGGAAGCCGAGCCAAAAAGTAAAGAAAAATCCACAAGGACAATTTTTGGAGCTAGTGCCTGAGATCTTGCATTTCTAAGGGTCCCGGGGGTGCTGATATCATTGGTCTGAGGACCGTATTATGAAGAGCAAGGTCCTAGACGGTGTAATTTTGCAGACATAAGGAATATAAGATGAAGGCTGAGATAAAATAGGATGGGTAGCCTAATTTTCTTCCCCCACCCATTCGTCTCTTCCAAACACATATATAGCCTGACATCTGGAAAGATCGCACTGGATGGAAGAACTTCTGCAGACGTGGGAAGAGTTATTCCACCTCTTTTGAACTAGCTGGGTAGTGGCGAATTCTCTCAGAATTTGTTTGTCTGAAAAAAGACTGTATCTTTCCTTCAGTTATGAAGCTTAGTTTTGCTGGATACAAAATTCCTGGCTCATAATTATTTTGTTTAAGGAGGGTAAAGATAGGGCCCCAATCCCTTGTGGCTTGTAGGGTTTCTGCTGAGAAATCTATCTGCTGTTATTCTGATAGATTTTCATTCATGGGTTACCTGATGCTTTTGTGTCATGCCTCTTAAGATTTTTTCCTTCTTCTTGTCTTTAGATAACCTGATGACTATGTGCCTAGGCAATGATCTTTTTGCAATAAATTTCCCAGGTGTTCTTTGAGCTTCTTGTATTTGCATGTCTGTCTCTAGCAAGACTGGGGGAGTTTTTCTCGATTAGTCCTTTGAATGTGTTTTCCAAACTTTTGATTTCTCTTATTCCTGGAGAACATCGATTATTCCTAGGTTTGGTCATTTAACATAATCCCAAACTTCTTAGAGGCTATCTTCTTTTGTTAAATTACTTTTTCTTTATCTGGTTAGATTGAGTTAATTCAAAAGCCTTGTCTTTGAGCTCTGAATTTCTTTCTTCTACGTGTTTAATTCTATTGCTGAGACTTTCCAGTATATTTTGCATTTCTCTGAGTATGCCCTTCATTTCCAGACGTTGTGATTGTTTTTTATTTATGCTATCTATTTCGCTGAAGATTTTTCCCTTCATATCTTGTAACTTCTTTTTTGTATTTCATTAAATTGGACTTCACTTTTCTCTGGTACCTCCTTGATTAATAATCAACTTTCTGAATTCTGTTTCTAGCAATTCAGTTTTCTTCTTGGTTTGGATACACTGATGGATCTTTTGGTGGTGTTAAAGAAACTTGTTTTGTCATATCACCAGAATTGTTTTTCTGGTTCCTTCTCTTTTGGGTAGACTATGCCAGAGAGAAGATCTGGGGCTCAAGGGCTGTTGTTCAGATTCCTCTACCCCATGGGATGCACCCTTAATGTGGTGTTCTCCCCCTTCCCCTAGGAATGTGGTTTCTGGAGAGCCAAACCACAGTGATTTTTATTTTTCTTCTGGATATAACCACCCAGTGAAGCTACCAGGCCTCAGGCTGGTACTGCGAAGTGTCTGCACAGAGTTCTGTGATGTGAACTGTGTTCAGGTTTCTCAGCTGTAGATACCAGCACCTGCTCTGGTGTAGGTAGCAGGGGAGTGAAGTGGACTCTGTGAAGGTCCTTGGTTGTATTTTTGTTAAATGCGCTGGTTTTCAGTTGGTTGGCCTCTAGCCAGGAGGTGATGCTTTCAATACCACATCAGCTGCAGTTATATAGGAAGAATACAAGCTTGCCCTACGCTCAAGCATTGGGCGGGGCATAGAGCTCCTAAGGAGTTACGTCCTTTCTCCTAGGCTACCAGGGCAGGTAGAGAAAGACCATCAGGTGTAGGCAGAATTAGGTGTGTCTGAGCTCAGACTCTCTTTGGGCAGGGCTTGCTGTGGCTGCTGTAGAGATGGGGGTGTGGTTCTCAGGCCAATGGATTTATGTTCTCGGGGGATTATGACTGCCCCTGCTACATGTAGGTCACCAAGAAAGTCAAGGAAAGCCAGCGCTTACAGACCTCACCCAGCTGCCGTGCAGCCCAAAAGGCCAGTCTCACCTCCACCATGCCCTGCCAACAGCACCAAGTTTATTTCCAGATGGCGTGTGAGCAGGGCTGACAACTTGCCCCAGGCTACCAGCCTCCCACCTGAGAAAGCAAGCAGGGATTTCGGGTTTCATGCCTCCCCACATGCCTCAGCTTCTGTGCTGTGTCTGCACTGCTGATTTGCTCCCTCTCCCAGGTTCTGTCTAGAAACTTTGCATCTGATCAAAATTGTTCAGCTGGAAGTTTCCTTCTCCCTCTGGTTTGTTTTTGTTTTTGTTTTTGTTTTTGTTTTTGTTTTGTTTTGTTTTGATGGAGTCTTGCACCGTCACCCAGACTGGAGTGCAGTGGTGGTGATCTTGGCTTACCGCAGCCTCCACCTCCCAGGCTCAAACAGTTCCCCAACCTCAGCCTCCCGAGTAGCTGGGACTGCACACGAGCACCACCACACCTGGCTAATTTTTGTGTTTTTAATAGGGATGGGGTTTCACCATGTTCTCCAGGCTGGTCTTGAACCCCTTACCTCAGGTGATCCGCCTGCCTCAGCATCCCAAAGTGCTGGGATTACAGGTGTGAGCACCACACCAGGCCTCTCCAGTGGTCTTTTCCCAGTTCCTCTGGCAGCCCTTTCCAAAAACCCCTGTGAGACAAAAATCAGAAATGGCTTCCCTGGGGACCAAGAGTATGCATAGGGCTTTTCTTGCTGCTGCTTCTACTCTCGTATTTTACCCGGCTCTCCAAATTTGTCTCAGCTCCAGGTAAGTTCAAATCCTTCTTCTGTGATTTGGACCTTCAGATTCCCCAGTGAGGGTATGTGTTTGGAGGTGGATAATCCCGCTTTTATACGTTCACACTTTGGGCACTCACAGTTTTTCCAATGTCTCACAGGGCCTGCAGCAGCTATCTACTTGCTTTAAAGGATCTGTGGGTTATCTCGGCTTTCCTGGTATGTTCCTATAGTAGTTCTTGGAGCAAAAGTTCACAATGTGAGTCTCCACACTGCTCTATCCATCCAAGTGGGAGCTGCAAGTTAGTCCTGCCCCCTATTCACCATTTTTTCCCTATGGGGAAATTATTAGTTAATTAAATTGCAGGATGTAACACTGAAATACAAAATAATATAGTATTTGCCTATACCAGCTGTGATGGTTCATTTTATTTGTCAACTTGGCTAGGCTGTGGTGCACAATTAATTGGTCAAACATCATGATGATGTTGCTGTGGAAGGGTGTTTTATATGTGATTAACAGGCAAATAAGTAGACTTTGAGTAAGGAAAATTATCCTCCATAATGTGTTAGAACTCATTGAATCAGTTGAAGGTCTTAAGAGCAAAGACAGTTTCCATGAAGAAAAAGCAGTTCTCTCCAGGACTTCAAGGTAGAAGCCCTACCTGCATTTTCAGCTTGATGTCCTGCAGAATTCAGTCTCAAGACTGGAACATTAACCCTTATAGGATTTCCCATTTGTGGACCTGTCCAATGGCTTTCAGACTGGCCAACCTCCACAATCCTGTAAGCCAATTCCTTCCAATCAATCAAACAATCAGTCAGTCTACCTATTTGTCCTATTGCTTCTGCTTCTCTGTAAAACCATTACTAATCCACCAGCAATGAAAATTTAAAAAATAAAACTTGAAAACAATGTCATATAATTTCTTCATTCATGTAGCACCAACATCCATGTCTCTAAGATGCCAGAAGTTTTTGTCAGAGAAAGTGACAGGTGAGACAAGGGCCCATAAAAGAGGATCTAGTCTGCAGGAGGCCAAGAAAGAAAGGGGATCTATACACTCTAGAATCTCTTTTCAGCGTCTTCCTTTTCCTGATCTCTCAAAGCCTTAACTTTTTTTTTTTTTCGGGACAGAGTCTCACTCTGCCGCCCAGGCTAGAGTGCAGTGGTGCAATCTTGGCTCACTGCAACCGCTGCCTCCCAGATTCAAGTGATTCTCCTGTCTCAGTCTCCCAAGTAGCTGGAATTACAGGTGCCCACCACCATGCCTGGTTAATTTTTGTATTTTTAGTAGAGACGAGGTCTCACCATATTGGTCAGGCTGATCTTGAACTCCTGACCTTGTGATCCACCTGCCTTGGCCTCCCAAAGTGCTGGGATTATAGGCATGAGCCACCACACCCAGCACAACTTTAACATGTTTAACAAGCTGTTTCACAAATGTATTTCTAAAGATGAAAATACTTTTCTTCATTTATTGAATGGACTATATATTGAGCAAATACTTTGTACCAGAAATATAACATTTTAAATAAGCTTAATCATAAACAGATGTTTTTCAATAGCATCAGAAATATAAAATACCTGTAAATGAGTCTAATGAATTGTGTTCAACATTTAAACACAATTCTCTATGACAGGGGCTGGAAAACTTTTTTTACAAAAAGCAAATATTAAATATTTTAAGGTTTATTCCACTTTCTTCTGTATCTTAACAATACTTTAAAACTGTAAAAATTATTCTTATTTCATGGACCACAAAAAATAAGCCATGGGTTGGATTTGGCATATGGACAGCCATTGTTTCCTAACTTCCACCTCTAAAATATACGTCAGAGAAATTAAAGAAGACTTAATAATTGAAGAAATGTGCTTCCTTAGTCTGTGCCACTGTAACAAAACATCACAGATTGGGTAACTTACAAACAATAAAAATTTCTTTCTCACAGTTCTGAAGTCTGGGAAGTCCAAGATCAAAGGGCCAGCATTCAGTGTCTGGTGAGGGCTTTCTTGCTGTGTCCTCACATGGTGGAAGAGGTAAACCACGTGCTCATGTGGCAGAAGGCAGAAGGGCACAAAAGGTTGTAAGCTAGTTAGTCCCTTGGACTTTTTATAAGGTGGAGCTCTCATGAAAATCACTTCCCAAAAGGCCCCATCTCTTAATGCCACCACAAAGGGGATTGGTTTCAACTCGTAAAATTTGGGGGTCATTTCAGAAATGGTACGCCATATTCATAGACTGGAAAAAATCAATATTGTGAATATGTTAATTATTCTCAAATTAATCTATAGATTTAAAGACATCAACAAATTGAAATCATCAATATTAAAACCTTTTTCTTTTCAAAAGACATTATTAAGAAAATAAAAAAGCAAGCCACACATTGGTAAAAGACATTTGACAAGCACATATCTGGCAAAGAACTTATGTCTAGAATATAAAAAGGACTCTTAACTAGTCAATGAGACAAAACATATATATTTATATAAAATGAACAAAATATTAGATACTTCATGAAAGAAGATGAGCACAAGGAAAGATCTTTTTTATCTTTAATTGCATTTTAAGGAAGATGCAAATTAAAACCACAATGAGATATCACTATACATTTATTAGAATAACTGATTATAAAGACAAACAACATCAAGTGTTTATGCAGACATAGATAAACTGAAAATATCATACACTTCTTGTGGGAATGTAAACTCGTACAAGCACTTTGGAAAGTAGTTGAGCAATTTCCGAAAACATTAATCTTGCATGTACCATACAAATTAGCCATTCCAGCCTTACCCAGGAGAAACAAAAATGTATATCTGTACAGTCTTATATACACAAAAGATAATGACAAATTTACTTATAATAGCCAAACACTGGAAACAACCCAAACGTCCAAAAACAGATAAATGGATAAATACATTGTATATTTGTATAATAAAACACTACTACTCCACAAATAAAAGAGCAAATTGGTGATAAAAGCAACAACATAAATGAATCATAAAATAACTGTTTTGAGTAAAATACAAAAGGACTCTATCTGATCAAAATTCTAAAAACTGCAAATTATAATAACAGAAAGCCAATCGGTTGTTGCGTGGAGACAGCTGGGGGACAAGGGTAGGGGAAGAATGCTAAATGACAAAATGGGACAAGAAAACTTTTGTTCATTATTTTGATTACAGTGATGGTTTCACCAGGGTGTACATGTCATAACTGATCAAATTATACACTTTAAATGTACACAGAGTACTGTATAACAAGCCTAAATAAAGCAATTTAAAAAAGAGTGTCACACAGACACACGAACAGAGACACACAATGAAATGAAATAACAGAAAATCCAGAAATGGATCCAAATTTACAGGCAAATATACTATATAAAAAGATAAATCTTCAAGTCTATAGCAAAAAGATAGATGATCCAGCAAATAAGAATGGATAAAGAGATGAACATCACAAACAAAAGTTTCTTATAAACTTCTCAACAGATCTAGATAAATTCCAAATGGATCAAAGGTTTCATTGTAAAAATTGAAACTATGAAGTTACTATACCAAAATGCAAACAAACTTATAAATAACAGTAAAATAGGAAATAGTATTTCCAGCGAATCACAATTCAGAAGTAATTAAGGCAAAAAATGTTAAATCAACCACATAAACATTTTTAAAATTTGCATGGACAAGTTCCAGTATAAATAATGATGTATTAAGTGGTTCAAACCAACTCTCCTGCTGGGAGTGGATACAACAATTTTTTTTTTTTTAAACAAGAACTTCTGTTCTGAATGCACAGAAGAGCTACAAAGTCAGTGTGTAAGGAATTGTGTTACCATGCTCTGCAAGATGAAAGAGTCACAAAGAGATATCCTGGCATTTGGGGGAGCTTCTCCTTAAAAATAGTTACTGATTAGAAAGCAGCTGCTGAAAGGCTGAAAAGATGAGCAAAGCAGATCCATAGACTTGTGAGACAGAAACGTAAAAATTAAAGTTATAAGGACCTCAAAAAAGGAAAGGTCATAATAAAAATCCCATGTGACTCAGAAACTCCTAGCCTTGAGTAAAAGTATACCAGAATTCAATCACCAATTACAAGATGGAAGCTCTTCTTTGAAACATTTTTTTTAGAATAGATCATACATTTGGCCAAAAATAAATCTTTTAAAATTTGAAAAGACTGATGTCATAGCAAATATTTTTTTTCAACTGAAATGGTATGAAACTAGAAATCAATAACAGGGAGAATATTGAAAAATTTACAAAAATATGGAAATTAAGCGACACATTCCTGAACAATCAATGATTCAAAAAAGAAAAACCAAAGGGAAATTAAAAAATATATTGATACAAACTCAAATGGCAACATGACACACCAAAACTTATAGAATACAGCAAAAGCAGTTCTAAAAGGGAAACTTAGAGATATAAACACCTACATTAAGAAAAAATAAAACTCAAATAAACAACCTAAGTTCCCACCTCAAAGAAGTAGAAAAAAGAACAATCTAAGCCTAAGGTTAGTTTGGGCTAGCAGAAGGAAGAAGATGATAAAAATAAGAGCCAAAATAAATGAAATAGATGCTAGGAAAAAAAATCAGTGAAACTGAAAGTTGTGTGTGATTTTTTTTTGAGGGAGAGAAAACAAAGTTGAGAAACCTGTAGCTAGACTAAGAAAACAATAGAGAAGCCTCAAAACCAGAAATGAAACAGGAAACATTACATTTGATGCCACAGAAAAACAAAAGATTGCAAGAGAATACAGTTGACCCTTAAACAACATGGCTTTGAACTGCATCAGTCCACTTACATGTGGATTTTTTTTTCCATATATACAGTCTGTCCTCCATATGCATGAGTTCAGCATCTGCAACCAAACATGAATGGAAATTAAGAGTATTCATGGGATGCAAATCCTTCTTATATGAATGACCAAATTTTATTATTCTCATGTTCCACAGGGCCTACTCTGGGACCTGAGTATGTGTGGAGTTTGGTATCCATGGGTGGTTTTGGAACCAATCCCCTGTGGATCCTGAGGGATGACCATACTATGAACAACTAACTATACACTGATAAGTTGGATAACTTAGAAGAAATGGATAAACTTCTACAAGCATACAACCAACCAAAACTGAGTCATGATAAAGCAGAAAGTCTGAGCAGAACTAAAACAAACAAGTAGTTGAATTAGTAATAAAAAAACAAAGAAAAGCCCAGGACCAAAGCCTCACTAGTAAATTCTACCAATATTTCAAGAACAATGAATGCAAATCCTTCTCAAATTTTTCCAAAAAATTGAAGAGAAAGAAATACTTCCAAACTCTTTTCATGATCCTTGATACCAAAGCCAGACCAGGATACTACAGAAAAAAAATAAAATTACAGGCCAATATCCCTCGTGATTATAGATACAAAAGTCCTAAAAACAAACAGAAAGACTGGCAAATTGAATTCAAAAGCATATTAAAAGGATCACAAGCCTTGATCAAGTGGTATTTATCCCTGGGATGCAAGAATGGCCCGACATAAAAGTGATACATCACATTAACAGAATGAAGGGAAAATAAATGGTCATTTCAATAGAGCCAGAAAAAGTATTTGACAAAATTCAGCATTCTTCAATGATAAAAACTCTCAACAAATTAGGTACAGAAAGAATGTACATCAGCATTATAATGGCCATTGATATGGTTTGACTGTGTCCCCACCCAAATCTCATCTTGAATTGTAGTTCCCATAATCCCTAAGTGTCATGGAGGGGAACCCATGGGAAGTAATTTTTTTTTTTTTTTTTGAGACAGAGTTTTGCTCTTGTTGCCCAGGCTGGAGTGCAATGGCACAATCTCTGCTCACTGCAATATCTGCCTCCTGGATTCAAGTGATTTGCCTGCCTCAGCCTCCCAAGTAGCTGGGATTACAGGCATGTGCCACCATGCCCAGCTAATTTTTTATTTTTATTAGAGACAGTGTTTCTCCGTGCTGGTCAGTCTGGTCTCAAACTCCCAACCTCAGATGATCCGCCTACCTTGGCCTGCTAAAGTGCTGGAATTACAGGCATAAACCACCACACCCAGCTGGGAGGTAATTAATCAGCAAGGCAATTACCTCCATGCTGTTCTCCTGACAGTGAATGATTTCTCTTGATATCTGATGATCATATAAGTGACTTTTCCCACTTTTACTCGGCACCTCTTTCTCCTGCCACCATGTGTAGAAGAACGTGTTTGCCTCCCCTTCCGCCAGATTGTAAGTTTCCCAAGGCCTTCCAAGCCATGCAGAACTGTGAGTCAATTAAACCTCCTTTCTTTATAAATTACCCAGTCTTGGGCATTTCTTCATAGCAGCATGAGAACAGACTAATACAGCCATATATAACAAGCCAACAATACACACAACAGTGAAAACTGAAAACTTTTTATCTAAAAGCAAAATTAAGATAAGAATGCCCACACTCGCCACTTCTATTCCACCTAGTTCCAGAAATTCTAGGCAAAGCAATTAGGCAAGATAAGGAAATAAAAGGGATGAAAATCAGAAGTAAAACTGTCTCTGTTGTAAATGACATGAGCTTATGCATAGAACACCCTAAATACTCCATCAAAAAACTGTGAAGACTAAGAAAATGAATTTAGTAAAGTTTCAGGATATAAAATCAACATACAAAAAAATAGTTACAATTCTAGACACTATTGAAAACTATCAGCTATCTGAAAAAGAAATTAAAAATACAAACCCATTCACACTAGCATCAAAAGAAGTAAAATAAATTTAACCAAGAAGTTAAAAGATCTCTGTACTGAAAACTATCAAATATTTTTTTAAAGAAATTGAAGGAGACACAAGTAAACATAAAGATATCTCATTTTCATGGATTAGAATTAAAACTGTTAAAGTCCCATACTACCCAAAGCAATCTACAAATTCAATTCAATTTCTATAAATTCCTATGACATTTTTCACAGAGGTAGAAAAAATAATGATATAATTATTATGGAGCTACAAAGGACTCCAAAGAGACAAAGTAATATTCAGCAAGAAGCATAAAGCTGGAGGCATCATGTATCCCAATTTCAAAATATAAAGCTACATTAATTAAAACTACATGACACTGGGACAAAAACAGACATATAGACCAGTGGAACAGAATAGAGAGCCCAGGTATAAATAAGTCAACTGACCATTGAAAAAGATGCCAAGAACACACAACGAGGAAATAATAGTTCCTTCAATAAATGGTGTTGGGAAAACTGAATGCAAAACATAAAATTTGATGCTAATCTCACACCTACAAGAAAATGAACTCAAAATGATCAAAGTTTTAATTGTAAGATCAGGAACTGTAAAGCCACTAGAAGAAAACACAGGGAAAACGTTTTTAAAAAATTGGGTAATGACTTTTGACCCCAAGAGCACAGGCATCAAAAGCAAAAATGGACTCTTGGAATTTTATGAAAATAAAAAGCACAGTAAAAGAAACAATCAACCCAGTGAAGAGACAATGGAATGGGAGAAAAATATTTGCAAACCTTATATCTGAGAAGAGGTTACTATTCAAAAATATGTAAGGAACTAAAACAACTCAATAGCAAAAAACAAAAACAAAAACAAAACAAAACAAGAAACCTGATTTTGAAATGGGCAAAGGACTTGAATAGGCATATAGACATTCCTCTAAAGAAAATGTACAAATGTTTGACATGTATATTAAAAGATGCTCAACATCACTAATCATCAGGAAAATGTAAATCAAAACCATAATAAGATGTCACCTCAGCATTAACTATCTGACATGCTCTCCTCAGAGATTTGTATCTCAGACTTACAGCGCTATTCCTCCAATCTCAGAAAATGAGCAGAAACTAAGAATTCTTCCCTTTCAAAGGTCTGAGTTTCAGCTCTGTTAGATTCTCTTCTCCAACCTTCTTTGTTTTAATAATTCCATACTTTAGTGTTAGGTTTGCTTTTTCATCTATTCAAAACCTAGTTATCAATTGATATTAAATAAGCAGTAGGATTTCTTTCTTCTGACTGGACCAGAATTTATACAACCTAACAAGACTAGTTAGGAAGAAATAACTGCTCTTCGGAATTTACAAATGGCATTATTACAGAAACTATGAACATAAAAAACAAAGAGGACATTGTTTTTAGAAAACACCCTATGCCAATGTAATTTAAAAATGTATATGAATTTGATATATTTCTAGAAAAATCAACTTACCAAACTCACCCAAGTAGAAGTAGATAAAGTTAATGACGCTATATCTATTAAAGAAAACAAACCCACAGTTAACCCCTCCCTAAAAGGAAAACACCAAACCTAGATGGCTTTACATGTGAATCTTTTTAAATGCATAAGGAAAAAGCATTGATAAATCTTATAAAAATTATTACAGAAAACAAAAAGTAACATTTCTTATATTATTTTATGAGGTTATTATAACCTTGATAATGAACCTGACAAAGATATTATAAGAAATAAAAATTGTGAGTTAATCTCTTTTATGTACATAGGTGCAAATATCATCAAGCCAAATAAAAGCAAACAAATTAAATAACCAAATCAGATCAAGCAGTGTAAAAAAGCATAATACATTTAATCCAGGAATATTTAATTTGTCACTTGAAAAATCAACCAGTGTAATTAAGCAATAAAATAAAAAGACTGGGGGAGCAAGATGATGAAATAGAAGGGTCCACTGATCATCCCTTCCCCAAGGGCACCAATTTAACAACTATACACACAAAAAAGTCACCTGTGTAAAAACCAAAAATCAGGTGAACACTCACAGTACCTGGTTTTAACTTCATATTGCTAAAAGAGACACTAAAGAGGAAGGAAAAATAGTCTTAGACCACTGATACCGTACCTTCCTGATCCCCTGACAGTGGCCACACAACAGGGAGACAGAATATGTGTGCTCAGGAGAGGGAGAGTGCTGGAATTGTGGGACATTGCAACTCAGTGTGGTGTTGCCCTGTTATAGCAGAAAGCAAAACCAGGCTAAACTCAGCTGAGGCCCACCAGTGGGAAAAGTAAACCAGCTCTAGCCAGAAGGGAATTGTCCATTCCATTGGTGGGAACTTGAATTCCTGCAAGCCTCTCCTCCCGGGGCTGAAGTGTTCTGAGGCTCTAATTAAACTTGAAAGGAAGTCTAGGCAATAAAGACTGCAACTCCTAGGCAAGTCCTAGTGCTGACCTGAGCTTAGAGCCAGTGGACTGGGGTTGGGGCACATGACCTTCTGAGATATCAGCTGGGGCAGCTAAGGAAGTGCTGGCATTACCCCTTCCCTAACTCCAGGCTGCACAGCTTATGGCTCCAAAAAAGACCTCTTCTTTTTGCATGAGTGGAGGGGAGGGAAAAGTGGGGAGAGCTTTGTCTTGCATCTTGGATACCAGCTCAGCCACAGCAGAATAGGGCACTGGTCAGAGTCATGAGGCTCCCATTTCAGGCCCTCATGCCCATAAGACATTTCTAGTCACAGTCCAGAAGGGAACCTGATGCCTTGAAAGGAAGGGATCAACCCTGGCAGGATTCATCACCTGCTAACTGAAGAGCTTTTGGGCCATGAATCACCAGCAGTGATACCCAGGTAGTACATTGTGGGCCTTGGGTGAGACTCTGAAATTTGCTGGATTTAGATACCAGGGGTTAGAGTACCATACATGCTCATCAAGTTAGTGATTCCTGGCCATGGCTTTTTGAAAGCATTTCTGGACCTGCTCGGAGCCAAAGGGTAACCCACTGCCATGAGGTGTGAGTCCCAGGCCAGACAGCATTCGCTTCAAGCTGACAAGGGAGCTTTTGGGTCTTAAGGGAACATTAGTAATAGCCTGGCAGTATTCCCCATAGTCACTTTTGGAAAGGGGAGGAAAGAGTGGGAAGTACTGCATCTTGTGGTTTGAGTGCCAGCTCAGCCACTGTAGGATAGAATACAAGGTGACTTCTAAAGTTTGTTACTCTAGTTGCTGGCTCCCAGATGGCACCTCTGGACCCATCTGGGGCCTCAGTGAATGCAGCAACCTGATAGGAAGGACACAGACTTGGCTAGCTTCACCACCTGCTGATTGTAGAGCTGCAGGACCTTGAGCGAGCATAGGTAGTAGCCAGGGAGTGGTTACAGAAGGCTTTGGGTGAGACCTAGTGCTGTTCTGGCTTAAGGTCTAACCTAGTTCAGTCCTAGTGGTAGGCGCCACAGGAGTGCTTGTGTCACTCCAGCCTCAATTCCAGGGTACTCAGAACAGAGAGAGAGATTCCATTTGTTTGGGAGAAAGTAAGGGAAGAGAACAAGAATCTCTGCCTGGTAATCCAGAGAATTCTTCCAGATCTTGTCCAAGACCATCAAGGTGGTACCACTTCAAGTCTGCAGGAGCCACAGTGTCATTGGCCCGTAAAGTGATACAGTTTAGATCACAACATCCAGAGTCCTTTGAATACCTGGAAAAGCCTTCCCAAGAAGGAAGGGTATAAATAAGCCCAGACTGCAGAGAACTACAGTTAATACCTAACTCTTCAATGCCTAGATACAGACAAACATTTACAAGTATCAAGACTGTCCAATAAAACATTACCTCACCAAATGAATCAAATAATGCAACAAGGACCAATCCTGGAGAAAAAGAGATACATGAGCTTTCAGACAGATAATTCAAAATAGCTGTGTTGAGGAAACTCAAAGAAATTCAGGATAACATAGAAGAATTCAGAATTCTAGCAGACAAATTTAACAAATAGATTGAAATAATTTAAAAAGCAGTATCATGCTCTTTTGGTTACTGTTGCCTTGTAGTATAGTTTGAAGGCAGTTACTCTGATGCCTCCAGCTTTGTTATTTTTTCCTGATTAAAGTACTCCCTTTAGCATTATTTGTGGGACAAGTTTGGTGTCTTACAAATATTATCAGGTGTTGATAAAGTGCCTCAGCTTTTCTTTGCCTGGGGAAATATTTATTTTTCTTTCATGTTTAAAGGATAATGTCTCCAGATATTCTGTTCTAGGGTAAAAGTCTTTTTCCTTCAGCACTTCAAATATGTCAGGTCACTCTCTTCTGGCCTGTAAGGTTTCCACTGAAACGTCTGTGGCCAGACAAATTGAAACTTCAATGTATGTTATTTGTTTCTTTCCTCTTACTGCTTTTAGGATCCTTTATCTTTGCCCTTTGGGAGTTTGATTATTAAAGGCTTTGAGCTAGTCTTGTTTCCATTAAATTTGCTTGGTGTTCTATAGCCTTCTTGTACTTGGATATTCATGTCTTTCTCTAGATTGGAAATTAAATCATATCACCAGAGAAAATCACCTTTACTAAAAGAAAAACAGGAAAGAAGGAATAAAGACAGAGAATGTCACAAAACAGCCAGAAAAAATAATAAAATGGCAGAAATTCTTACTTGTTATTAATAACCCTGAATGTAAAGGGACTAAACTCTCTAATCAAAAGACAGAGTGGCTGAACGGATTAAAAAAAAAATCCAATAATCTGTTGCCTACAAGAAACATACTTCATGTTTGAAGACACACACACAGACTAAAAATAAAAGAAGGGAAAAATATATTACAAGCCAATGGAAATTAAAAAAGAGCAGGAATAACTATATGTCAGACAAAATAGATTTCAAGATAAACACTGTAAGAAGAGACAATAAAGTTCACTATATATTGATAAATGGGTCAGTTGAGCTAGTGGATATAACAATTGTAAATATGTATGCAATCAACATTGGAGCACTAGATATATAAAACAAATATTATTAGAGCTAAAGAGAGAGAGAGATCCCAACACAGTAATAGCTGGAGACTTCAACACCCACTTTCAGCATTGGACAGATCTTCCAGACAGAAAATTGACAAAGAAATATTAGACTTTATCTGCATTATAGACCAAATGGATCTAATAGATATTTGCAAAACATTTTATCCAAGAGCTGCAGAATACACATTCTTTTCTTCAGCACATGGATCATTCTGAAGAACAGATCATATGTTAGGTCATAAAACAAGTTTTAAAACATTCAAAAAATTGAAACTGCATAAAATATCTTCTCTGACAACAATGGACTAAAGCTAGAAATCAATAACCAAAGGAAATTTGGAAGCTATACAAATACATGGAAGTTAAGCAGTACGTTCCTGAATGGCCAGTGGGCCAATGAAGAAATTAAAAAGGAAATTGAAAGATTTTATGAAACAGCTGATAATAGCAACACAACATACCAAAACCTGTAGGATACAGTAAAAACAGTACTAGGAGGATAGTTTATAACTGCCTACATCAAAAACAGAAAAGAAAACTTCAAATAAACAACCCAACAATACATTTTAACAAACTAGAAAAGCAAAAGCAAACCAAACCCCAAAGAGCAGAAAGGATATAATACAGATCAAGGCAGAAATAAATAAAATTTAAATAAAGAAAACAATACAAAAGATCAATGGAACAAAAAGTTGGTTGTTTCATAAGTTAAACAAAATCAACAAACCTTTAGCCAGACTAAGAAATAAAGAGCGAAGACCCAATTAAATCAAGTGAGATGAAAAAGAAGATATTATAATGATATTGCAGAAATTCAAATGATCATTAGTGGCTATTGTGAGCAATCATATGCCAATAAATTGGAAAATCTAGAAAAAATGGACAAATTCCTAATCATATACAACCTACCATGACAAAATCCAAAACGTAAACAGACCAATAACAAAAAATTGTGGCTATAATAAAAGGTTTCCAGCAAAGAAAAGCCCAGGACCTGATGGCTCCACTGCCGAATTTTACCAAACATTTTAAGAACTAATACCAATCCTACTCAAACTATTCTGAAAATAGAGGAGGTAAGAATATTTCTAAACACATTCTATAAGGCCCAGTATTACCCTGATACAAAAAACAGACAAAGACACATTAAAAAAAGAAAAATACAGGCCAATATCACTGATGAATATTGATACAAAAATCTACAACAAAATACTAGAAAATCAAATTCAACAACACATTTAAAAATGTTTTATCATGACCAAGTGGGATTTATTCAAAGGATGCAAGATGGTTCAACACATGCACACTTATCAATGTGATACATCATGTCAACAGAATGAAGGACAAAAATCAAATAATCATTTCAATTGATGCTGGAAAAGCATTTGATAAAATTCAACATCACTTTGTGATAAAACCCCTAACAAAACTGGGTATAGAAGGAACATGTCTCAACATAATAAAACTATATATGACAGATCCATGGCTAGTAGCATACTGAATGAGAAAAAGCTGAAACCTTTGCTCTAAGATCTGAAACATGACAAAAATGCCCACTGTCACCACTGTTATTCAACATAATACTGAAAGTCATAGCTAGAACACTCAGACAAGAGGAAGAAATAAAGTGTATCCACATTGGAAGGGATGAAGTCAAATTATCTTTGTTTGCAGATAATACGATCTTATATTTGAAAAATTCTGAATATTCCACCAAAAAATATTAGAACTGATAAATTTAGTAAAGTTGCAGGATACAACATACAAAAATCATTTCTATATGCCAACAGTGAACAATCTGAAAAGGAAATGAAAATAATTCCATCCATAATAGCTACAAATCAAATAAAATACCTAGGAATAAATATAATCAAAGAAAGGAAAGACCTCTACAATAAAAACTATAAAACATTAATGCAAGAAATTGAAGAAGCCACAAAAAGAGGAGAAGATATCCCATGCTCATGGATTGGAAAACTCAATATTGTTAAAATGTCTATACTACTTAAAGCAATCTACATATTTAATGCAATCTTTATGAAAATACCAATGACATTCTTCACCAAAATAGAAAAAAAAAAGTTTTAAAACTTATATGGAACCAAAAGACCCAGAATAGCCAAAGCTATCCTAAGCAAAAAGAACAAAACTGGAAGAATCACATTACCTGACTTCAAATTATACTATGAAGCTATGTAACCAAAACTGCACGATACTGTATAGAAAAAGACATACAAACAAGTGGAACAGAATAGAAAACCCAGAAATAAATCCATACATCTACAGTGAACTAATTTTCAACAAAAGTGACGAGAACATACATTGTGGGAAAAGACAGCTTCTTCAATAATTGGTGCTGGGAAAACTGGATATCCATATTACAAAAGAATGTAACTAGACCTGTATCTCTCAACATATACAAAAGTCAAATCAAAATGAATCTAAGACCTCAAACTATAAAACTACTAAAAGGAAACATTGGGTAAAATCTTCAGGACACTGGAGTGAACAAAGACTTCTTGAGCAATACCCTACAAGCATAGACAACAAAAGGTAAATGGACAAATTGGAGCACATCAAGTTAAAAAACTCCTGTACAACAAAGGAAACAATCAATAAAGTGAAGAGACAACCTACAAAATGGGAAAAAATACTTGCAAACTACCCATCTGACAAGGGATTAATAACCAGAACCTCAAACAATTCTATATGAAAAAAATCTAATAATCTGATTTTTAAAATGGGCAAAAGATATGAATAGGCATTTCTTAAAAGAAGACATACACATGGCAAACAAGTATATGAAAAAGTGCATAACACCATTGATCATCAGAGAAATACAAACCAAAACCACAATGAAATATCATCTCATCTCAGTTAAAATGACTTTTATCCAAGAGACAGGCAATAACAAATGCTGGCAAGGATGTGGAGAAAAGGGAACCCTTGTGTACTGTTGTTGGGAATGTAAGATAATACAACAACTGTGAAGAACAGTTTGGAGATTCCTCAAAAACTAAAAATAGAGCTTATCATATGATCCAGAAATCCCACTGCTGTGTATATACCCAAAGGAAAGGAAATCAGTATATCAAAGAGATATCTACACTCCAATTTTATTGCAGCACTATTCACAATAGCCAAGATTTCAAAGCAACCTAAGTGCCCATCAACAGATGAATGGACAAAGAAAATACACAATGGAGAATCATTCAGCCATAAAATAGAATGAGATCCAGTCATTTGCAACAACATCAATGAGAACTGGAGGTTATTATGTTAAGTGAAATAGGCCAGTAAAAGAAAGGCAAACATCGCATGTTCTCACTTATCTGTGGAAGCAAAAAATTAAAACAATTGAACGCATGGAGATGAGAGTAGAAGGATGGGCTACCAGAGGCCAGGAAGGGTAGTTGGTGATAGGCGGGAAAGGGTACAGTTAATGGGTCAAAAATAGAAAGAGTAAATAAAACCTGGCATTTGCTAGTACAATAGAGGGGCTATAGTAAAAAATAATTTAATCGTATATTTTTAAATAACTAAAAGAGTATAACTGGAATTCTAAAACACAAAGAATAAATGCTTGAGGTGGTGGATACCCTATTTACCCTGATGCCATTATTACACATTGCATGCCTGTATCAAAATGTATCATGTAAACCATAAATATATATACCCACTATCTATCCAGAAAAATTAAAAATTTTTAAAATAAGTGATTAAAATAAGGAAGAATGGCATACAAATTTCTCAATAACTGCAAAATATTTTTTGTATAATATAGCATTCATTAATAATATTGTAAAAGGTATTTACAAACTAGAAATAAAGGAAAATTGTCTTTAATCTGATAAATTATAACTACAAAATACCTCCATATTAATTAATGTTCACAATTAATTAGTATCCATAATTAATTAAGGTGAAGGAAGGACCTCAATATCAGTAAGAAACAGTATTTCATATACTTTTGATTGCTTACTAATTAATAATTGACAACCTTCAACTAGCTTAATCAGAAATAGTTACTTACTTTTTCCCAGAACATAGGCATTTTACTAGTTATTAAGGCTACAGTGGTAGATGTGATTGATGTGACTCCCCTCTGAAAACTTCCTCTGAATTTGGAGTCTGACTGGTATGCCCATGGAAGTGAAGGTTTAGCAGTTGGTTTATTTCCTTTATCTTCTAAATATCTCAGCATTAGGTCCCTGACTGAATTCTTCTCACAGTGTTACCTTATGGTATATATAGGAGCAAAGAGACAAATGAAAATCCAGCCACTTACTATGTTCTAAACCAACTACCTTTTCTAGGTAACTGTGGTACCATTGAAAATATGTGGCTCTACTGAAAAATAGGGATCTACTTATGAACTTCTGAGAGGCTAAGTGATTGTTAAGGAATAAAAGCTGAAAGGACCCCCTAGTTTATTGCACCTGAGAAATTTTCCCATTAATCCCAGTCATACATCATTGATATCATTGACATATGTCGATAAAGAATGTAACTAGGCCTCGATTTAATCTACTGGAACATATATCTGCATTTTTCTTTGCAATGGGAATATTTATTTTGATTTAAATATCCTTAAATTGCTTGTCAGTTTTGACTTAATCATATCAACCAACAGTTGGAACATCTTTAAATTTCCTATACTTAACAGCATGCTCTTTTGCCTCCCATCTGGTTTTCCAAATGTATAGTTTCCTTTCCTTAGATTATTCTTTCTCCAGTATGTTACCATTTTACCCCTATTTTGGCATAGTCCCATCAATCTTCATAATTCTAATAGTTTCAGATTAGACATTTTCTCCTTGAAGAAGTTTGCTGTGCACTCAAATACAAGCTAATGTTCTTCTTTTATTTGCTCTCAGAACACTATAGCTACCTTATTACATGGTTGCTTGCCTACTCAACTATGGAACTAAAATACCTAAGAGGACAGAAGCCATATTAATTCTGTTTACTACTGTATCCTTAATAACTAGTAAAATGTATAGATCCTGATAATAAGTCAGTAAATAGTTTTGAATAAATAAACTAGTTGGAAGTTGTCAATTATATGTTAGTGAGAAGCCAGAAGTATACTATAATACTATTTCTTGCTGATATTGAGCTGCTGTTTTAAACTTAAGTTATGGTAGAGATACAAGTTTTTCATTGGAGGGATCCAAAATTATTACAAATTCTGGTGGGATATTTACCTTAATTAAAAATTAATTATGTTTCAAAAGGATATAGAGCTAGATTATTTAAACTGGGGCAATAAAAATTTTATAAAGCTAGTACTCAAATATCGTAACAGTTGAAAGACTAATAGTATACTCCAATGAGGTCAAAACTGAAGAGGGCTTACAGGCTCCTTTGAAAGACGTACATGAGTGTCAGCTGCCATAGGTCAGGAATGAGGACAGTTCCTTATGATTTGTGAGAAACATATTTACTCTATGATCTTCAGAGAAAGACCATGATTATAAAGCGACATTCAAGCCCTTCATCTCATAAAAGTCCCATAGAGAAATGACATTCTCAAGAAAGTGAAAAGACAACCCACAGAATGGGAGAAAATATTTGAAAATCATAAATCTGATAAGGATCTAGTATCTAGAATATATAAGAACTCCTACAAACCAACAATTAAAAACAACCCAATTTTTAAAGTGTACATTGAATTGAAATAGATATTTCTCCAAAGATACATGAATGCCAATAAACACATGAAAAGATGCTCAATATCATTAGTACTTATGGACGGACATACAAACCAAAATCACAGTAAAGTACCATTTCATACCTACTAAGATGGCCATAATTTATAAAATTGGATAATAACAAGCATTGGCAAGAGTGTGGAGACACTGGAACCCTCATATGTTGTTGGTGAGAATATAAAATGGTGCACCTATTTTGGAAAACAGATTCTCAGTTCCTCAAAAGTTAAACATGTGACCCAGACACTCCACTCCTATGTATATGACTAAGAGAATTGAAAGCACATGTTCACTCAAAAACTTGTACATGAATGATAGCTGCATTATTCATAGCACCCTCAAATTGGAAACAATGTAAATGTCCATCAACCAATGAATGGATAAACAAAATTTGGTATATTCATGCAAATGAATGTTACTCAGCCATAAAAAGTAATAAAGTACTGATACATGCTAACCATGGATGAACCTGGAAAACATGCTAAGAGAAAGAAATAAAATACAAAAGACAACATATGCTATGAATCTGTTTATACAAAATATCCAGAATACAAATTTATAAAGTTGGAAAGTAGATTAGTAGCTGGTAGCGGATAGGGAGAGGGGAGACTGGGGAATTATTGCTATTAGGTATGGGTTTTTTTGAGGTGATGAAACTACTCTAGAATTAGATAGTGGTCATTTTTGCATAACCTCACAAACACTAAAATCCACCAAATTGCACATATTAAAATTGTGAACTTTATGATATATAAACTATATATCTCAGTAAAACAATATATTCTAAGAGACTGTGACAACATAGAAAAATATTAATTTTCACATAAAAATTAATTTTTATGTGAAAAAGGTAGTCCTTGTTGCTGACAGGGCATGGTCACATTTATAGAAAGGAATGGCACTGAGTAAAGATGGGAAGACGCTGCACCCAAATATTAACAGAGGGTGTCTTTGTGTAGTGGGATGATATGAAATTTTCCTTTCTTCAATTAAAAAAAATTTAGCTCTTCTGTTATAAACATGCATTTTTAAATGAAAAACAAAAGTTGTTAAAGTATCATAAAGAGAGAGCAGACAGGGGATTAGGATCCAAGATGGCTGTTTAGGAACAGCTCGGATTTGCAGCTCCCAGTGAAAACACAGAGGGTGAGTGTACACCGCATTTTTATTGCCCATGGACCAGGAGATTCCCAGGCGGAGGAGCCCCACCAGTCACCAGGGCGGCTGTTGTGGCCAGCAATGTTCTTTTGGTCTGTGCGGCTGCTTTGCCCCACGCGGCTGCTTTGTTGGCGTGCCAGCCAGTGGTTCTCCCTACAAAATACACTGGTCCTGGTGCCCTTTCAGCTGGTGATTGGAGACCCAGGAAGTCACCCATTCATCTGATTAAAGAGGGGACTGAACAGGGAGCCAGGCCAGGAGATTCCTGGGCAAAAAAAGCACCACAAATCTCAGTGCCACTGTTTAAGCCGGCGCAGTGAGTCACCGCACGGGAAACTACACAGATCCCAGGGTGCCCTTTCAGCAGGCTACTGGGATAGAGTCCAGTGTTCAACTAAAAAAGAAAAAAAAGGCACTGAGGCAGGGAGCCAGGTGATCAGGCTCGGTCCCACCCCCACAAAAGAACAGCAATCAGAAACTATCTGGATTGAGAGTTTCACAGCAAGCGCAGCTGAACGCGGGACAGTCCAGCTCTGTGGGGGAGAGGCGTCCACCATTACCAAGGCACTCCAACACTACGGAGGTAGTCAGCCAATGCTGAGGCAGCCTACTGTTGCCAAGGCAACCGGCCATTACAGAGAGAGTCCACCAATACAGAGGAAGGCCACCATTGCTGAGGTAGTTCTAACTACACCCATATAAACAAGACTACAGGGAAGTTCATGCTGCAGCTGGGCGGAGCCCACAGCAGCTCAGCAAAGCCTCTGCAGGCAGACAGTGAACAGGTTGCCTCCTTGGTGGGCAGGAAAGCCCTGAAAAAAAAAAAAAAAGGCAGCAGCACAACGGAAACTCATAAAAAAAGCCCTAACTCCCTGGGACAGAGCACCTGGGAACAAAAAGAGGTTTATGAGTTCTGCTGCAGCAGACCTAAACGTACATGCCCAGCAGCTCTGAATGAACAACGGAGCTCACAGCTCAGCACTTGAGCCCGTATAAAGGACAGACTGTCTCCTCAAGCAGCTCCCTGACCCCTGTATAACCAAAGAGTCACCTCATAAAAAAGAGATCAGACTGACATTTGGCAGGTATCCTTCTGGGACAAAGATAGCAGAAGAAGAAACTGGTAGCAATCCTTACTGTTCTACAGCTGCTGCAGGCAATCCCCAGGCAAGCAGGGCCTAGAGTGGACCTCAGTGGTCCTACAGCAGAGGGGCCATACTGTTAGAAGGAAAGCTAAGAAACAGAAATAACTTCATCATCAACAAACAGAACGTCCACTCAGAGACCCAATCTGAAAGTCAGCAACTACAAAGACGACAGGTAGATAAATCCATAAAGATGGGAAGAAACCAGCACAAAAAGGATGAAAACACCTGAAACCAGAACACCTTTCCTTCTACAAGGGATCACAACTCCTCACCAGGAAGGGAACAAGGTTGGATGGAGAATGAGTATGATGAAATGACAGAATCAGACTTCAGAAGGTGGGTAGTAAGAAACTTCTGTGAACTAAAAGAACATGTTCTAACCAAATGCAAAGAAACTAAGAACCTTGAAAAAAGATTTGACGAAATGCTAACGAGAATGGACAAAATAGAAAGGAATATAAGTGAATTGATGGAGCTGAAAAACACAACACGAGAACTTCCCGAAGCATGCACAAGTTTCAACAGCCAAATTGACCAAGCAGAAGAAAGGATATCAGAGGTCGAAGATCAACTCAACGAAATAAAACGAGAAGGCATAATTAGTGAAAAAAGGGTAAAAAGGAATGAACAAAGTCTCCAAGAAATGTGGGACTATGTGAAAAGACCTAATCTACGTTTGATAGGCATACCTGAATGCCATGAAGAGAATGAATCCAAGCTGGAAAATGCTCTTCAGGATATTATCCAGGAAAACTTCCCCAACCTAGCAAGGCAGGACAATATTCAAGTCCAGGAAATACAGAGAACACCACCACAAAGATATCCTCAAGAAGAGCAACCCCAAGGCACATAATTGTCAGATTCACCAGGGTTGAAATGAAGGAGAAAGTACTAAGGGCAGCCAGAGAGGAAGGTCGGGTTACCCACAAAGGGAAGCACATCAGACTCACAGCAGATATCTCAGCAGAAACCCTACAAACCAGAAGAGAGTGGGGGTCAATATTCAACATCCTTAAAGAAAAGAACTTTCAACCCAGAATCTCCTATCCAGCCAAACTAAGCTTCATAAGTGAAGGAAAAATAAAATCCTTTGCGAACAAGCAAGTACTCAGAGATTTTGTCACCACCAGGCCTGCTTTACAAGAGTTCCTGAAAGAGAATCTACACATATAAAGGAACAACCAGTAGCAGCAACACCAAAAACATGCCAAATGGTAAAGAGAATCAACACAATGAAGAATCTGCATCAACTAATGGGCAAAACAGCCAGCTAGCACGGAAATGGCAGTATCAATTTCACACATAACAATATTAACCCTAAATGTAAATGGACTAAATGCCCCAATCAAAAGACACAGACTGGCAAATTGGATAAAAAGCCAAAACCCATTGGTGTGCTGAATCCAGGAAACCGATCTCACATGCAAGGATACACAAAGGCTCAAAATAAAGGGATGGAGGAAGATTTACCAAGCATATGGAGAGCAAAAAAAAGCAGCAGTTGCAATTCTCATCTCTGATGAAATAGACTTTAAACCAACAAAGATCAAATGAGACAAGGAAGGACATTAGATAATGGTAAAAAGATCAATGCAACAAGAAGAGCTAAGGATCCTAAATATATACGCACCCAATACAGGAGCACCCAGATACATAAGGCAAGTTCTTAATGACTTACAAAGAGATTTAGACTCCCATACAATTATAGTTGGAGACTTTAACACCCCATTGTCAATATTAGATCAATCAGACAGAAAATTAACAAGGATATCCAGGACTTAAACTCAGACCTGGACCAAGCAAACCTAATAGACATTTACAGAACTCTCCACCCCAAATCCACAGAATATACATTCTTCTCAGCATGACATCACACCTACTCTAAAATTGACCACATAATTGGGAGTAAATCACACCTCACCAAATGCAAAAGAACAGAAATCATAACAAACAGTTTCTCAGGCCACAGTGCAATCAAGTTAGAACTCAGAATTCAAAAAATAACTCAGAACCGCACAGCTTCATGGAAACTGAACAACTTGCTCTTGAATGTTGACTGGATAAACAATGAAATGAAGGCAGAAATAAAGATGCTCTTTGAAACCAACGAGAACGAAGACGCAACATACCAGAATCTCTGGGACACATTTAAAGCAGTCTCTAGAGGAAAATATATAGCAATAAGTGCCCACATGAGAAGCAAGGAGAGATAAAAAATTGACACTCTATTGTCAAAATTGAAAGAGCTAGAGGAGTAAGGTCAAAAAAACTCAAAACCTTTCTGAAGACAAGAAATAGCTAAGATCAGAACAGAACTGAAGGAGATAGAGACACAAAAAACCCTTGAAAAAATCAATGAATCCCAGAGCTGGTTTTTTGAAAAGATCAACAAAATAGACAGACCACTAGCCAAATTAATAAAAAAGAAAAGAGAGAATAACCAAATTGATGCAATAAAAAATGATAAAGGGGATATCACTACGGATTCCACAGAAATTCAAACCATCATCAGAGATTATTGCAATCAACTCTATGCACATAAACTAGTAAACTTGGAAGAAATGGATAAATTCCTGGACACTTGTCTCCTCCCAAGCCTAAACCAGGAAGCCGAAACCCTGAACAGACCCATAACAAGGTCTGAAGTTGAGGCAGCTATTAAAAGCCTACCACCCAAAAAAAGCCCAGGTCCAGATGGGTTCACAGCCGAATTCTACCAGACATACATAGAGGAGCTGATACCATTCCTTCTGAAAGTATTCCAAATAATCGAAAAAGAGGGAATCCTTCCCAAATCATTTTATTAGACCGGCATCATCCTGATACTAAAACCCGGCAGAGGCTCAACAAGAAAAGAAAACTTCAGGCCAATATCTGTGATGAACATAGACGCAAAAATCTTCAATAAAATACTGGCAAACCGACTGCAACGGCACATCAAAAAGTTTATCCACCATGATCAAGTAGGCTTCAACCTGGGGATGCAAGGCTGGTTCAACATACGTATGTCTATAAACATAATTCACCACATAAACAGAAAGACAAAAACCGTATGATTATCTCAATTGATGCAGAGAAGGTCTTTGACAATATTCAACAGCCCTTTATGCTAAAAACCCTCAACAAGCTAGGTATTGATGGAATGTATCTCAAAATAATAAAAGCTATTACGACAAACCAACAGCCAATATCATACTGAATGGGCAAAAACTGGAAGCATTCCCCTTGAAATGTGGCACTAGACAAGGATGCCCTCTCTCACCACTCCTATTCAATATAGTACTGGAAGTTCTAGCCAGAGCAATCAGGCAAGAAAAAGAAATAAAGGGTATTCAAATAGGAAAGGAGGAAGTCAAATTGTCTCTATTTGCAGACAACATGATTGTATATCTAGAAGAGCCCAACATCTCAGCCCAAAATCTCCTGAAACTGATAAGCAACTTCAGCAAAGTTTCAGGATACAAAATCAATGTGCAAAAATCACATACATTCCTATATATCAACAATAGACTTAAAGAGAGCCAAATCAAGAACGAACTGCCATTCACAATTGCCACAAAGAGAATAAAATACCTAGGAATACAACTAACAAGGAACGTAAAGGACCTCTTTAAGGAGAACTACAAGCCACTGCTCAACGAAATAAGAGAGGACACAAAGATGGAGAAACATTCCATGTTCATGCTTAGAAAGAATTAATATCATGAAAATGGCCATACTGCCCAAAGTAATCTACAGATTCAACGCTATCCCCATCAAGCTACCAATGACCTTCTTCACAGAACTGGAAAAAAACACCTTAAAATTCATATGGAACCAAAAGAGAGCCCGCATAGCCAAGTCAATTCAAAGCAAAAACAACAAAGCATGAGGTATCACACTACCAGACTTCAAACTATACTATAAGGCTACAGTAATCAAAACAGCATGGTACTGGTACCAAAATAGAGAGATAGACCAATGGAACAGAACAGAGGCCTTGGAGGCAACACAACATATCTACAACCATCTGATCTTTGACAAACCTGACAAAAACAAGCAATGGGGAAAGGGTTTCCTGTTTAATAAATGGTGTAGGGAAAACTGGCTAGCCATGTGCAGAAAGCAGAAACTGGACCCCTTCCTGACACCTTCCACTAAAATTAACTCCAGATGGATTAAAGACTTAAACATAAGACCTAACACCATAAAAACCCTAGAAGAAAATCTAGGCAAAGCCATTCAGGACATAGGCGTAGGCAAGGACTTCATGACCAAAATACCAAAAGCATTGGCAACAAAAGCCAAAATAGACAAACGGGACCTAATCAAACTTCACAGCTTCTGCACGGCAAAAGAAACAGTCATTAGAGTGAATCGGCGACCAACAGAGTGGGAAAAAATTTTTGAAAGCTACCCATCTGACAAAGGGCTGATATCCAGAATTTACAAAGAACTAAAACAGATTTACAAGAAAAAAACAAACAAGCCCATTCAAAAGTGGGCAAAGGATATGAACAGATACTTTACAAAAGAAGACATACATGAGACCAACAAACAGATGAAAAAATGCTCATCATCACCGGTCATCAGAGAAATGCAAATCAAAACTATACTGAGATACTATCTCACGCCAATTAGAAGGGTGATCATTAAAAGATCTGGAGACAACAGATGCTGGAGAGGACGTGGAGAAATAGGAACACTTTTACACTGTTGATAGGAGTGTAAATTAGTTCAGCCATTGTGGAAGACAGTGTGGCAATTCCTCAAGGACCTAGAAATAGAAATTCCATTTGACCCAGCAATCCCATTACTGGGTATATATCCAAAGGATTAAAAATTGTTCTACTATAAGGACATGTGCACATGAATGTTCATTGCAGCACTGTTTACAATAGCAAAGACCTGGAACCAACCCAAATGCCCATCGATGATAGACTGGACAGGGAAAATGTGGCACATATACACCATGGAATATCATGTAGCCATCAAATACGATGAGTTTGTGTCCTTTGTAGGGCTATGGATGAACCTGGTTACCATCATTCTCAGCAAACTGACACAAGGGCAGAAGATTAAACACCACATGTTGTCACTCATAGGCAGGTGTTGAACAATGAGAACACATGGACACAGGGAGGGGAGCACTACACCCTGGGGTCTGTTGGGGGTACATAGGGGAGGGACAGTCGGGGGTGGGGAGTTGGGGAGAGATAGCATGGGGAGAAATGCCAGATATAGGTGATGGGGAGGAAGGCAGCAAATCACGTTGCCATGTGTGTACCTATGCAAGAATCTTGCATATCCTTCACATGTACCCCAGAACCTAAAATGCAATAAAATAAATTTTAAAAAAAAGAAAGCAGACAATGTCATAGTACTTGCAGGCTCTTGTAGACTTTAGACTCAAAATCAGAGCTTGCCACATACGCAAGGCGAGGAACAAGAAAGGTGTGTCACTTTATCACAAAAACACAGTGATTCTCAAAACTTGATGTTGTGTCAGGAAGTACTCTGCTACTGGCAAGAACTTTTTTTTTTCTAGGTTGGTTACACAATTGCAACCTTGAGAGCATAATTTGAGAATGAAGGGTACTGGCTGATTCCTAGAACTCATTTATATAATTTGTGAAGAAAGTGCCTTTTTAGAGATTCTCATATATGAGTATGGATTTATGGTTGCTCAGTGCCAGTCATGTAAAGTGTACTTTTTAAATTTCCTGGACTAAACAAAACAACATTTTCAGCTTTGATTTGGCCCATAGGCCCTACTGATGTCCTCTACTCTGATGTCTCACTTGAGTGGAATAAACATGGAGGTCAGTGAAGTTGGATCCAAAACCCTAAGAGAAATGATATTGTGTGGGTTATGTGAATGTAAAAGTCCCTTGGATGTGGATAATACAAAGTTTGTGATGGCAGGGAATAGGAGAGCAGGACATGATATAGGCAGACATGGACTTTAAAGGAGCTCATAATGGCCTGGAAGCAGTATTGGGGAAGAAGGAGAGGCAGGATGTGCAGTAGGAAACACCTATTTGAGCAGCTGCAGGAAAAGCAGTATCATCAGGGAATAACAAGTTTAAGTTAAGGCTGGAAGTTGCAAGGAGTATTTAGTGAAGAAGTTAGAGTTAGGAAAACAGACTTACAATAGCACCAAGCCCAGTGGAAAGGCTTGACAGGGAGAGGACCACAGGGTTATTGAGGCATAGACAGTAAGGAGACTAAAGACCATGTACCTAATAAGTACTATGGAGGCTAAAGTGAATTGAAAGTGCTGGTAGGTTGGTCATGGCCACTGAGAAGTCTCATAATGTGTTCAAAAGTAGGTATAAGACATTAGTATGACAAAATTGGTTGCAAGAAAAAGAATTGTCATTGATAAGAATTCAAACTTAATAGTGTTTTTAAAAATCTGGACTCACAATTTTATTTGAAACTGGAACCTCCAATAAAATAAGATTTATCAAATTCTTACTACGGGCTAAATTCTGTGGTAACTAGCTTAGCCTGGGAACACTTCTAATCTTCACAGAATCCTATGAAATAGATAATCCACCATTTACTGGTTTGTTTCTTTCACTTAATTTTTGTGCCTTATTTTCTTCACTTGAAAAATAGGGATGATAGTATTAGTATGTACATCACAGATGATTAAAAGAGACAATGCATGAGGCACTGAGAACAGTGTCTAGTGCCAGGTCCCTAAAGCTTACCTATTATTACCATTACTACTTCTTAGACTACTGCTAATGTAATGACTATTATGCTTGCCATTTCACAGATGAGGCTAAGAGAGATTGAGAAACTTGCCCAAAGTCATGTCACATAGCTAATATGTAGAGGAGTAAGGTTTCAAATGCAAATCTCACATTTCTCCTCTTACCTCTGCTGAAGCATTTGAATGGCTTTCATTTGGTTTTAAGATACACACCAAAACTCTCAACAAAACTTGTATTATCCAAGCTGCACTTACCTCTAAGTTTCATACCATGCTTCTCTCTCTCTGTGCTCCAGCCACGATGGCCTTTTTTACTTTCTGTAAGTCAGTTTGCTTGTTCTCTCCTCACAAAGGGTTTTGTACTACTATCTCCGTGTCAGTGGCACTCACTCTCTTATGTATTTTCATCCTTCCGTGAGAATTGTTCATCTCTTCTTTAGAGAAGCTTTTGTTAACTTCTCTGACTAGGATAATGACCCAGTCACATGTTTTCATGAAACTGCATACCTTGTCTTTGTAACACTTAACATAGTGTTATACAATTTTTAGTGTGTTTTTCTGATTAGTACATTTCCTCCAGTAGACACAAGACACGGTCTTCCTTTGTTTTCCTTTGTGGATCTGACCTACTATTTAACATAGAGGGGTTGAAAGAAAAATAATTAACTAATATTGATTGAAAAAAAGAAATAAAAGGAACACAGTAAAGTATTAAATAATAAAACAAATTTGTTCTCCCTTGTGAGTCTGACCTAATATTTAACGTGGAGAGATTGAAAGAAAAAGATTAACTAAAATTGATTGAAAAAGAGAAAAGGAATAAAAGGAACACAGTAAAGTATTGAATAATAAAACAAATTGGATAAAGAATTTAGGAAGTGAGATATTTTTAAAAGAGATGAACGAAAAGTAAGAACTAAATAAAATGAAGTAAAAAGATGTATAAACAAGTAAATAATGAACTTAGAAGAAGTAAAAATAAAATGTGGACCAGCAACATGAAAACACTGAAGTAGGCATTCAAGAGAGGTGAGAACAAACTATATCTAGGCTGGCTTCAGACAGGGAATGCTGAGATGAGACAAGATCTAAGAACATGGGAGCAGGGAGGGTGTCAGAATTACACCATGGGCTACAAAAGCTTTAGGGAACAAAGATAACTATTGTGTTTGCTTCCTGTTGAAAAGAAGATTTAGGTTGATTTGTCAATGACAACTAATGTTTGGCAAAGTGGTAACACAGGTAGAAAAATTTATTTCTTAGCTTAATTCTTCATATGGTTTGGATTTGTGTCCCTGACCAAATCTCATGTTGAATCGGAGGAGGGGCTGGGTGGGAGGTGATTGGATCATGGGGGTGGATTTTGCCCTCACTATTCTGGTGATAGTGAGAGAGTCTCAGAAGATCTGATCATTTAAAAGTGTGTGGCACCTCCCTCTACCTCTCTCCTGCTCTGCCATGAAATACATGCTTGCATTATCTTTGCCTTACAACGTGATTGTAAGTTTCCTGAGGCTTCCCAGTCATGCTTCTTTTATAGCCTGTGGAATTGTGAGACAATTAAACTTCCTTTTTTCATAAATTACCCCATCTCAGGTAGTCCTCTATAGCAGTGTAAGAACAGACTAATAAAATTCTCTACAATCTTTACAAGGAAGAGATACACACGTCTTCTAACTAGCATGCTAAACATAAAAAGGTAGTCACAGACTATAAGACTTGTGTTTTGCCTGGGGTGCATAAGGTGTGTAAAGTAAAGGATTGAGTATAATTACTTAGGAAAATAGAAGAGATTTTTAGAGGCCATGTTGTGGTAAAGAGAAGAGAGCCAATGAGAAATAAAGCCAATTTCTAGCAAAAATTGACAGTTAAGAAAGGAACCTCAGTTTTCGGTGATAACTGCCTGAGTTGATATTATGCCATTGATTCATAAGAAATGGTGGTAGATAAAACTAGGGGTGAGCAAAGATTTTGGTTGGAAAGATTCGATAACTATAGAATTATTTAGAGTATTGTAGGTTGAGTTTAGTTTTAGAGTCAAGACCCTCTGTGTTCAAAACATACCTCATTATATTCTGCTAGTATCAGCTTTTATGCTCCTCAGACTGGAGTGAAAAACAGGGAGATATGCTCAGTTTCAATTCTGTATGAAAAATAATAATTTTACTAGCAGTAATAAACATTTTTTACACTGACCAAAAGCACGTATATTTTGAGCTAGGATGAAACATTTGCTTGATGATTTTAAAAAATAAAGACATTTCTCGCTGATTAGTAGTCGCTGTGGGATATGCCTTCATATTCCTTGCAGCCCATATTCAATTTCCTTTGTCATTAGGAGGACTTCTGTTAAAAAAAATCAAGATGCTGTATGAGCCTGTTTGGCATCACTATAAAATTGCGGCTGGGTGGTGATGGAATGACTTTGTGTATCTAACCACCTAGCCCTGATCCTGACATATGCTCTGTGCCCGGAAGTACTGTTTTCCTTGCTCTACTCCTCTCTTGCACTTATGACAAGAATAGATGAGGCTTCAATGTTTATTTAACCATTAAAAAAAATTCCTCTTTCTCTATTGGGCAACTACAGATCTTTCCAACCGAAATCTTTACTCACAGGAATATTTGAATATCCTCAACTTCATGTATATATATATACACACACATATATATACACACACACACACATATATATATATATATATACACACACACACATACAGTATATACATATATATATATATGTCACCTTCTCAAGCTTCGGTGGTTGCCCACCGTGTCCACGTGTGCCACTGGCCCGCTCCTTGTCACCCTGCATTGCTGCAGCTGCAGCGGCACTCGTGACTGTGTTTGTTGTTCATGTCCTTGTTGGTGGCGGGTGTTTGGGGGAATGAGTTTAGTATATTGAGATCACCACAGTCTGTTAGTTTTCGAAATGGAAATTGGCCTATACCACAGAGTGAATCCCGGACGTGGCTGCGTTGTACATGGTCTTCTCTGCAAAGAAAAACCTTTCTTTGCAGTGAGTGACCTAGTTCATCGTCCTTGGGCTACCGTCATGGTGATGGTGAAGGGAGTGGACAAACTGGCTCTACCCACAGGCTGTGTCATTTCTTACCCTTGGGAGAAAGCAGTTCCTTTTAGTCTTAACACTGTTGCAAATTCCATTCACTTCTTATTTTCTGAGGAAACTCCTGTTGTTTTGCAGTTGGCCCCCAGTGAGGAAAAAGTGTATGTGGTAGGGAAGGCAAACTCAGCGTTTGAAGACCTTTCAGTCATCTTAGAACAGCTCCATAATCGCTTGTTTCAGGAAAACTCTATTCTCAGTTCATTTCCCCTGAATTCTCTGAGTAGGAACAATGGAGTTGACCTGCTCTTTCTTTCTGAACTCCAAGTGCTATATAATATTTCAAACTTGCTGTCTTGTCATAAGCATCTAGCCAAGGATCATTCTCCTGATTTATATTCACTGGAGCTGGCAGGTTTGGATGAAATTGGGACGCATTACAGGGAAGACTGAACAATTCAGAGATGCTTCTAAGATCTTTGTTGACTGCAAAAGTTTGCAGATGACATGTACAATGATTACAATGGGAATGCAGTGGTAGAGATAGTCACTGTTAAGTCATTTGACACCTCCCTTGTGAGGAAGACAAGGACTATCTTTGAGGCAAAACAAGTGAAGAACCCAGTAAGTCCCTATAACCTTGCATGTAAGTATAATTTTGAATATTCAGTGATTTTTCAACATGATACTTTGGATAATGATCACCTTGGCCTTGACTGTGACTGTCACCTCCTACAGTATTTGGAACATGGATCCTGGATATGATGGCATCATTTATAGGATTACAAAACAGAAATTTGAATAGATTGAACTTTCCTTGTGCCAGAATTAGAAAAGGGATTTGGAAATTAGCTATTTTGTTAAAATACATATTGCAGTGCTTTAAAGTAGATAGTATACTTTAAATTTATTAAAAACTCACATTTTGTTCCCTATTTTGTGCATGCCTATGATTTTTTAGAGTGAATTATAGTATTGAAGTGAATCAAATTGTGTGATATAGATTCCATAATACACTGAAATGTGACATAGCCATTTAATAACATAATTTCATCCCCTTTAATGAGTTTGGAAATACGCACTGAAAGAAATTAAAACATTTGGATTAGCTTGTGTTACGTATGATGAAAAAATGCACTGAATTTAGTAGAGAGACTTATGAATGTTTAACTTCTTTACACAGCATAGGTGAAAATCATATTTGGGCTGTTCTATGCTATGAACAATTTGTAAATATCTTCATTTGATGTAAATATCTCTGAAACAAGAGAAAGGTTTTTAACTTAAAGTAGCCCTAAAATATGGATGTGTTTATACAGTTACTTAGTTTTGGAACTCTTTCTGATTGTTAGAGGGTGGCTGTTTTTTATCCTTCTTCTGCAATTTTTAGTATCCATATGGTCCTGTATGGATACTAAAAATACTAAATATATCTAAGAAAAAAACTAGCCTTGTGGAATATAGTTGCTTTTAATTATACAAACAAAAATCCTTGAGGGATATTTTGAGGCATGAATATAAAATATTTTTAGTTCAGTAACTTGTCCCCCTGTGTAAGTTACTATGGTTTGTGGTTCCACTTTATTCTATAGAATATGAAGTGGAAGTGAATGGGTTTTACTTTTTATGTTGGAGTGGACCCATGTCTATAAAGACTGACAAGTTAATAATTCCAAAATAATTTTTCTTTAAAGCTCTTTTCTTTAGCTGATACTTAATGTCCTATTTGCATAATAGACTGAGGACTCATAAAGTATAATGTATATCCAATAGAGTGAGATATATATTCATTCTACATATTCAGGTCATAAAACACAATTAGATTTAAAAGAATTTTAGGTAAAAGCAACTTTGAATATATTAAAGTTGCGATGCAGAAACACATTAAAATTTTATGGGTAAATATTTTTTCCACTGGAGGGTGCAATTTGTCAGTATATCAAAATGTTCACTGTTTCTTTAATGAGTATACTTTATAAATAATATCAGAGAGTGGATTATATCTAAGACACTAACGCAGAATGCTAAGCAGATTTCATGAAACTTTAAATAAATGAAATTTCACCAATAGGAATCTGGGCTTTATTCCACAACATACTTATGATTTAATGAGGATCAAGTAAGCTGAACATAATTTCATTCTTTTTTTACCAGTTTTGGATATCATATTTGACTTTCCTGGCTATTAATACTGCAAAAATGTATACTAATAATTCATGCTGAAGATACAGTTCTACCTATATTATTAAATTTTAGAGCTGTTTTCTTTAGCAGTCTATGTATTTATTAAAAATTATGAAATATAGATCACTTTGCCTTTATTAGACTTTATACCCAGTAATAATGGGTAGTCTAAGATTAAATGTAAATTTAATAAGCATAAAACTAACATATATATTTAACTGATACTTTTTAATTTTATTATACACATCATATAGTATGAAGGCTATTAGACAATGTGTGCTTTAGATATAATACTAACGAAACGAATTATAAAGAAAGCTAGTATTTATTAAGCACTGGCTAGGTGTTAGGCACGGTTCTGTATTCATTAACTTTCCATTTGTAATTTACTTAGTCATCACAACAACCTTGACAAATAGATATCATTTTCTCCATTTCACAGATGAATCAAATGTGCCAAGTGATTTGTCCAAGTCCATACAATTAATGCCAGAACTCCACCAAGATGGCCTGGCTCCAGGGCCCAGACTTAATAACTATTCAACAACTATGTTAACCTTGTTGATGCCAACCACTGCTACTCAAATCGTAAAATGTTGGTCTTTATTTTAGACACTTGAAAAAAGGCACTTTCCATGATGAGTTAATGTCTCAAAGATATCCATCAAATAAGTTTTTGTGTTTTCTATTTGGCCTAAATTAATAGAATTTCTTTAATTATGTCTTAGATAAATAAACCTGTGGCAGAGCATCTTAATTGCCTTCCCCAGCAGCTCTTTCCATCCTTCTCAGTAATAGAACACCAATATTTTGCTGGCACATTGCCACAGTGTAAGACTACATTTTCCAGCCTCCCTCTCAGATGTGAATGGCCACATAACTGAGTGGGCAATACATTTGTTAAATGTAAGTGTTGTGTGGAACTTTCAGGGAGTCTCCTCAAAAAGTAAGGTCTGTGATCCTGCTGCGCTTACTCCTAGTTACACTTTTCCTACCTGCAATGTGGGCATGAAGAGCAGCTGGAGCTTAACAGCCACTTTAGATCTTGGGACAGGATAAGAGAATGACAGCAAGACAAGGACTAAACAGTTTTTTTTTTTTTTTTGAAATACCATTTGACCCAGCAATCCCATTACTGGGTATATAGCCAAAGGATTATAAATCATTCTATTATAAAGACACATCCACACGTTATGTTTATTGCAGCACTGTTTACAATAGCAAGGACTTGGAACCAACCCAAATGCCCATCAATGATAGACTGGATAAAGAAAATGTGGCACATAAACACTGCGGAATACTATGCAGCCCTAAAAGAGGATGAGTTCATGTCCTTTGCGGGGACATGGATGAAGCTGGAAACCATCATTCTCAGCAAACTGACACAGAACAGAAAAACAAACACCCATGTTCTCACTTATAAGTGGGTGTTGAACAATGAGAACACATGGACACAGAAGGGGGAACATCACACACCAGGGCCTGTCGGGGGGTGGGTGGGGAGGCTAGGGGAGGGTTAGCAGGGTTGGAGGCACTGGAGAGAGCTAACATAAGGAAAAATACCTAATGTAGATGATGGGGAGATGAATGCAGCAAATCATTATGGCATGTGTATACCTGTATAACAAACCTGCACATTCTACACATGTACCACAGAAATTAAAGTATAATAAAAAAAGAGAGAAAGAGAAAAATAAAGGGAATCAGTGATTAACAACAAAAAAGGAACTGCTGTCTTCTTTAAGCCTATATTTTGAGTTTTTCTCACATACACAGCTGTGTCTAATTGTCTAACAAGTTTGATAGGTTTTAAGAGATCATTTTGTCTACCTTTTGAGCCTCAGTCCACCCCTGAACATGCCTTTTGTGTGTGTGTGACAGTAGTCTCACTCTGTCACCCAGGCTGGAGTGCAGAGATTCGATCCCTGCTTACTGCAACTCCATCTCCTGGGTTCAAGGGATTCTTGTGTCTCAGCCTCCCAAGGATCCAGAACTACAGGAGTGCACCATCAAGCCCAACTAATTTTTGTATCTTCTTTGGGGATGAAGTTTCGCCATGTTGCCCAGGCTGGTTTTGAACTCCTGAGCTCAAGCAATCCACCTACCTCAGTCACCCTAAGTGCTGGGATTACATGCATGAGCCACTGCACCCAATAGATAAAATTCTACCATGAGGTTATCAAATATCCTTACAGGCTATATGAACTTTGAATATGTTATTAAGCTACTAATATGTTTTATGCTTATTTTTTAATATTATAATTTTTTAAAGATCATTTCTCACTCATAGGCAGGTGTTGAACAATGAGAACACATGGACACAGGGAGGGGAGCACTACACACTGGGGTCTGTTTGGGGGAAATAGAGGAGGGACAGCAGGGGGTGGGGAGTTGGGGAGAGATAGCATGGGGAGAAGTGCCAGATACAGGTGATGGGGAGGAAGGCAGCAAATCACACTGCCACGTGTGTACCTATGCAACAATCTTGCATTTCTTCACATGTACCCCCAAACCTAAAATGCAATTAAAAAAAAGATCATTTCTACCTGAAGTTCAAAATTAATTGTTTAAATTAGTCCACAAGTAGTAGTAACTTGTGTAGTAGTGATTTGTGATCGGCTTTTAAATTGTCAATTATTAAAATACTTTAGTTTTTGCAGATTATATGTCCCCTTTTGTGACCAGGAAGTTACTTGTTTAAAGTGTGTGTTTGTACCCCATCCCCTGAAATCCATCTGTTGAAATCCAAACCCCCAATTTGATGACATTAGGAGGAGATGGGGCCTCTGGGCAGTAATTAGGCTTATATGAAGTCATGAGGATAGAGCCCTCATGATGGCATTAGTATCCATAGAAGAAGAGAGAGACAGTCTCTCTCTCCCTGTGTGTGCTTGCACCAAGGAAGGCCATGTGAGGATGCTTTCAGGAAGAGGACTGTTTTCATGCTACTGACAAAGACAACCTCGATACTGGGAAGAAAGAGAGGTTTAATTGGACTTACAGTTCCACATGACTGGGAGGCCTCACACTCATGGCAGGAGGTGAAAGGCACTTCTTACATGGTGGTGGCAAGAGAAAATGAGGAGATGCAAAAGCAGAAACCTCTGATAAAACCATTGGATCTCATGAGACTTATTCACTACCACGAGAACAGTATGGGGGAAACTGCCCCTATGATTCAAATTATCTCCCACCAGGTTCCTCCTACAACATGTGGGAATTATGGGAGTACAATTCAAGATTAGATCTGGGTGGGGACACAGAGCCAAACCATATCATTCCACCCTTGGCCCCACCAAATCTCATGCCCTTATATTTCAAAACCAATCATGCCTCCCAAACAGTCCCCCAAAGTCTTAACTCATTTCAGCATTAACCCTAAAGTCTCCAGTCCAAAGTCTCATCTGAGACAAGGCAAATCCCTTGTAACTATGAGCTTGTAAAATCAAAAGCAAGCTAGTTACTTCCTAGATACAATGGTGGTACAGGTATTGGGTCAATACAGCCATTCCAAATGGGAGAAATTGGCCAAAACGAAGGGGTTACAGGGCCCATGCAAGTCCAAAATCAAGTGAGGCAGTCAAATTCTAAATCTCCAAAATGATCTTCTTTGACTCCATGTCTCCTGTCTCACATCCATGTCATGCTGATGCAAGAGGTAGGTTCCCATAGTCTTGGGCAGCTCTGTCCCTGTGGTTTTGCAGGGTATAGCCCTCTTCCAGGCTGCTTTCACAGGCTGGCATTGAGGCTTTTCCAGGAGCACAGTACCAGCTGTCAGTGGATCTACTATTCTGGGGTCTGGAGGACAGTGGCCGTCTTCTCACAGTGGTGATGCTCCAGTAGGGACTTTCTGTGGGGTTTCCAACTCCACATTTCCCTTCCACACTGCGTGGGGTTCTCCATGAGGGCCCCTACCAGAGGCTCTCCATGAGGGCCCTGCTCCTGCAGCAAATTTTTGCCTGGGCATCCAGGCGTTTCCATACATCTTCTGAAATCTAGGTGGAGGTTCCCAAACTTCAATTCTTGACTTCTGTGCACCCACAGGCTCAACACTGGGGAAGTCACCAAGATTTGAGGCTTGCAGCCTGTGAAACCATGGGCCAAACTGTACCTTGGCCCTTTTTAGAAATGGCTGGGACACAAGGCGTCAATTCCCTAGGCTACGCACAGCATGGGAACCTGGAGCCTGGTCCACGAAACCATTCTTTCCTCCCAGGCTCTGGGTCCTAGATGGGAGGTGCTGCCATGAACACCTATTTCATTCCCTGGAGACACTTTCCCCATTGTTTTGGGAATGAACATTAAGCTCCTTGTTACTTATGCAAATTTCTGCAACCAGCTTGAATTTCTCTTCAAAAAATGGGTTTTTCTTTTCTACTGCATGCCAGGCTGCAAATTTTCTGAACTTTTATGCTGTTTATTGCTTTTGAAATGAATGCTTTTAACAGCACCCATGTCACCCTTTAAATGCTTTGCTGCTACAAATTTCTTCCACCAGATACCTTAAATCATCTCTCTCAAGTTCAAAGTTCCACAAATCTCAAGAGCAGAGGCAAAATGCCTCTTTGCTAAAACATAACAAGAGTCACCTTTACTACAGTTCCCAAGAAGTTCCTCATCTCCAACTGAGGTGGTCTCACCACCTCAGCCTGGATCTTATTGTCCAATATCACTATCAGCATTTTGGGCGAAGCCATTCAACAAGTCTCTAGGAAGCTGCAAACTTTCCCACATTTTCCTGTCTTCTTCTGAACCCTCCAAACTGTTCCAACCTCAGCCTGATATCCAATTCCAAAGTCACTTCTACATTTTCAGGTATTTTTTCAGCAACACCTCACTCTACTGTTACCAATGTACTGTATTAATCCATTTTCATGCTGCTGATAAAGACATACCCAAGACTGGGGAAAAAAGAGGTTTAATTGGATTTACACTTCCACATGACTGGAGATACCTCAGAAACATGGCAGGAGGTGAAAGGCACTTCTTACATGGTGGTGGCAAGAGAAAATGAGGAGATGCAAATCAGAAACCCCTGATAAAACCATCAGGTCTTGTGAGATGTATTCACTACCATGAGAACAGTATGAGGGAAACTGCCACCATGATTCAAATTATCTCCCACTAGGTTCCTCCCACAATATGTGGGAATTATGGGAATACAATTGAAGGTGAGATTTGCGTGGGGACACAGAGCCAAACCATATCAAGGATTGTCTCCAAGAACCTGACAATGCTGACACCCTGATCTTGGACTTCCAGCCTCCAGACATAAATGAGAAATAAATATGTGTTTCGTGTGCCACCGAGTCTATGATATTCTGTTATAACAGCACAGACTGACAGAGACAGGCATTACGGTGTACTCTTCTTGAGGTCAAATGAATTTTAAAGTATTTTATGAGATTAGTAACATGATGTGGTATTAAAGAATAAGTATGATGCAGCCATTTTCTATAAAGGAACTTGCAAACTTCCTAGTTTCCTGGCATTTCCTCTTTGCTCAGACACAAGCCCAGAGTCTTTGGATTTGTCTTTTCCCTCCCCCTTAATTATTATTATTTTAATTGTTATTTATTATCATTTATTTATTTATTTATATGATTTCAACTTTTATTTTAGATTCAGGATACATTTGCAAATTTGTTCCACGGGCATATTGCATGACACTGAGATTTGGCGTATGAGTGATCCCCCCAAAAAACACGTGGTTTTTTCAGCCCTTGCTCCCCTCCTTCTCTCCCTTCTGTGGTATTTCCCAGTGTCTATTGTTACCATCCCCTGCCTATGTGTACTCAATGTTTAGCTTTCACTTATATGTGAGAACATGTGGTATTTAGTTTTCTATTTATGCATTAATTCACTTAGGATAATGGTTTCCCTGTTGATTTGTCTTTAAACTTGCCATCTACCTTTCATTTAAAAAAAAAAAAAAGAATAATGAGGTTTATTTTAAGTTCTTTTCCTAGTGATTTAAGCAAGGTTTGGGGAAAAAAAAGACCTAAAGCTTCACTCTAGATTAGAAGATGGCCAAAAGTCTATGGGAGATATGAAAATCATACAGGTTTTAAGATTTTGCCATATGTAATAATAACAGTAGCAACATAACATGGTTTTAATAATGCTATCTTCTATAGCATTTGCAATGTGTTCAGCACTATACTAAGTGCATTGTATGTATTAAGTCACTTAATGCTCACAACACTCTAAAATAAGTACTAATATCTGACAACTGAGAGAACTGAGTCAAGTGTTATTAACTTGTTTAAGGTCACTCAGCTGAAGTGGAAATATGAAGACTTCAAGTCATGCCTTTTGACCTTACAATATTACTATAAAGTCTTAATCAATTCAGATAATTGTTAGAATTATTGCACTGAATTAGCTCAATGAAAAATACAATTAAAGAAATATAAAAAGCTATAGTAAACATTTCTTGATCTTTACTATCAGATCCTCTTTCTTGGATCAAAGTGTAAATTTATGTAAATCACTATTAGAATATGTATTGCATTAATAATATAAGATTTAAATTTTTTTAACCACGTTAGATAAGTTCCAAAAGAATTCATAGCAGTTACGTTAGAGTCTTCATGTTTTTTCTATTTTATGAGATTTCACCATATATAGGTCTTAAGATAGATATGACAACTCAAGGTCCACCTCAACTTTTGAGCCATGACCACACTCTTCTCAGGGCAGTCAATGGCTGAGTAAAACGGCAGTACATGGGCCTAATAATTTTCAAAGCCTAAAGTAGGATCACTCTAATGGGTTCTTCTAATTAGTTCTCTGCTTCAGATCTCCCCCACTGAGCTGGAGAGAAATTTGTCAGTCCTACATCGTGGTTTGCTTAATCCCTTGCCAAACACTGTCTCATCGTTTTGTGTTTCACAGCTGTTATCTCCCCTCCCGCAACACCTTGTGTTTACTCCTAACTCCATCTCTGTGTCTGCTTCCCAAAGAACTTGAGTGACCAGCACAAGGAGGTAGGTAGGATAGAGGCACGTGGATGCACCTATGGTAATGAGCATATGATATGAAGACATTTTTATTGCTTCTTGTAGTGGTTTTAAAAATTGATAATCTTCCCTGGTTCCTGGTTCCCCTCATCTTGAGTTTAGGCTGAATCCAGTGACTCAATTCTAATGAATAGAATAAAGGGAAAGTAATGATGTCCAACTCTGGAGACTAGTTTACAAAAGGCACTGTAGTTTCCTGACTCTTCTCTCTTGCATAGCTTTCTCTGGGGGAAGCAAACTGGCATATCATGAGGACACTCAGGTATCGCTGGAATGGCCCATGTGGTGAGAAACAGAAGACTTCTGAGTGAGCTCAGAGATTGATCCTTCAGTCCACGGACTGCAACCTCAGGCAACAACTTGACTACAGCCTCTTGAAAGATTGTGAACTAGAGCCAGCAGTTTTTAAGCTGCCAAATGTTGGAGGAATTTATTAAACAGCAATGGGTAACAAATGTAGACCCCCAGAAATTACCCACAGTTGAAGAGGCATTAAAAAATAGAGAAAATGCCTTGCTCAGTTATCATCAGTCTCTGTCATCAGCCACTTCTGTGATAGTATAATGGTTCCAAACATGGAGAAGCCATGTGGACTATTCATGGTTCCAATAACATAGGCTCCTATTCACCAGGGCTTATCTAGCTAATGCTGCTCCTGTAAGTTCAATCTGGCAAAAATAGAGCACAACACTGAAACATCCTTTGAGTAAACCAGTCAATTAGGCAAGATATTTACATTAGATCCATTCTTCTATAGTGAAGAAATGGCCACATGCTCTTAGAATTCAGTCATGTCAGTCGTATCCTATCTTATACCACCGAGCAGTTGCTGGCCAGACAGAATGAGCGTTTGTTGAAAGTACAACTGAGGTACCAGCTCAGAGATGATTCCTTACAAGAGTGGGGATCATCTTTCAGGAGATAGTGTATATTTTAAATCTGTGAAATATATAGCACTATGTCCCCAGCAGACAAATCTATGGGAACCAAGGGGTAAAAGCAGGAGTGGCCCTATTTGCCCTCCTGTCAGAGACCCAGTTGGGGAGCTTCTGTTTTCTGTCCCTGCCATTTTGATGCATAGAGGTCATCAGCTGTTGAAGACCCCCTTTCAACAGGGGAATTCTTCCACTTGGGTCCCATTAATTAAGCTACAACTGTCACCTGGGCACTGTGGGTTGCTTATGCTAAGAGAGAGCAGTCAGGGAAAGAAGTCAGCATTCTGAAAGAGGTAATTGAACCAGATCATCAAGCAAAGGTAGGACCACAGAAGCTTGAAATATGATAGTGCATTGTAGCTTGCTCATGTACTGCTTTTGGAATCCTGTGATTACCATGTGAATAAGTCTGTGCTATCCTGCTAGATGATGACAAACACATGGTCCAGTAGTCCATGTGCCTCAGTAGATAGGCTGCCAAATATTAGTCATATGAATGAGACTATCTTAGATTATCCAGCCATCAGCCAAACCACCCACTGAGTGTAGCAGAGGCTTGAGCAAGCCAACAGAGATCAGCTGAGGTGGTTTAGACCACAGAATCTTAAGTTAAATAAATGTGTTGTTTTAAGTTCCTAAGTTTTAGAGTGGTTTGTTACAGAACAAGAATGAGCTGATATAAGAAACAGCTTGCAAAGAGAAAGGTTGTAGAAACCAGAATACTGTGGGTATTTTTCTTAAAAGCTATATGATCTAAGGATCATTTTAAGAAAATGGGTATTCGTGCTTCTGAATCAAATACTTTTATCATCTGCCATGGCCCCATCCTGGTGACTTGACTGCAACCACAGGTGCATCTTGAGGATCTCTTTATTTTCTGTTAGGTTTAACCTGAAGTAACGTCCTAGTAGCCTACTTATGTTAACCTTTCCCCTGGCTCTACTTAGGCCTAGCTTGGAATTCCTATTTTATTTATTTATTTTTTTTGAGATAGAGTCTTGCTCTGTCTCCAGGCTGGAGTGCAGTGACATGACCTCTGCTTACTGCAACCTCTGCCTCCCGGGTTCAAGCAATTCTCCTGCCTCAGCCTCCTGAGTCGTTGGGATTACAGGCACATGCCACCACGTATAGCTAATGTTTGCGTTTTTAGTAGAGACAGTGTTTCACCGTGTTGGCCAGGATGGTCTTGATCTCTTGACCTCGTGGTCTGCCTGCCTCAGCCTCCCAAAGTGCTGCAATTACAGGCATGATCTACTGTTACTGGCCCTGCTTATGGTTGTGTTCTTATGGGCTCCAGTACAAACACATTTTAGACAGAAAATAGATTGTGTGATTATTAACCATATATATTATGAAGTGAACTTGAGAAGTAGCCCTCTCTGTACCTACCATGTAGTTATGATCTGTATGGCTTTTATTTCCTTTTATTGCCTTATTGCACTGGCTAAAACTTTCAGCATCATGTTGAATGAGAGTTGAGGAGTGCACATTCTTGACATTTCCCTAATCTTAGGATGAAAATATTCTGTGTTTTACGATTGAAAATGATGCAGGCCGGGCGCGGTGGCTCAAGCCTGTAATCCCAGCACTTTGGGAGGCCGAGGCAGGTGGATCACGAGGTCAAGAGACCGAGACCATCCTGGTCAACACGGTGAAACCCCGTCTCTACTAAAAATACAAAAAATCAGCTGGGCATGGTGGTGCGTGCCTGTAATCCCAGCTACTCAGGAGGCTGGGGCAGGAGAATTGCCTGAACCCAGGAGGTGGAAGTTGCGGTGAGCCGAGATCGCGCCATTGCACTCCAGCCTGGGTAACATGAGTGAAACTCTGTCTCAAAAAACAAATGTAATGTAAAAAAAAAAAAAAAAAAAGAAAATGATGCTAGCTGTGCAGTTTTCTTGTAATGTTCTTTATCAAGTTAAGGAAGTTCTCCTCTATCCCAATTTTTTTTATTGTACTTTAGGTTCTGGGGTGCATGTGCAGATCATGCAGGATTGTTGCATAGGCACACACATGCCAATGTGGTTTGCTGCCTCTATCCCCCCATTACCTATATCTGGCATTTCTCCCCATGTTATCCCTCCCTGACCTCCACACCCCCCGCTGTCCCACCCCTATTTCCCCCCAACAGACCCCAGTGTGTGATGCTCCCCTCCCTGTGTCCATGTGTTCTCATAGTTCAACACCCGCCTATGATGAGAACATGTGGTGTTTGATTTTCTGTTTTTGTGTCAGTTTGCTGAGAATTATGGTTTCCAGATTCACCCATGTCCCTTCAAAGGACACAAACTCATCATTTTTTATGGCTGCATAGTATTCCATGGTGTATATGTGCCACATTTTCCTTGTCCAGTCTAGCATCGATGGGCATGTGGGTTGGTTCCAAGTCTTTGCTACTGTAAACAGTGCCGCTATGAGCATATGTGTGCGTGTGTCTTTATAATAGAACGATTTATAATTCTTTGGATATATACCCAGTAATGGGATTGCTGGGTCTAATGGAATTTCTATTTCTAAGTCCTTGAGGAAGTGTCACACTGTCTTCCACAATGGTTGAGCTAGTTACACTCCCACCAACAGTGTAAAAGTGTTCCTATTTCTCCACATCCTCTCCAGCATCTGTTGTCTCCTGATTTTTTAATGATCACCATCCTAACTGGTGTGAGGTGGTATCTCAATGTGGTTTTGATTTGCATTTTCTCTAATAATCAGTGATGATGAGCATTTTTTCATATGTTTATTGGCCTCATATATGTCTTCTCAAGAAAAGTGTCTGTTCATATCCTTCATCCACTTTTGGATGGGTTTGTTTTTTTCTTGTAAATCTGTTTTAGTTCTTTTTAGATGCTGGATATTAGCCCTTTGTCAGATGGGTAGATTTCAAAAAATTTTTCCCATTCTCTTGATTGCCAGTTCACTCTAATGATTGTTTCTTTTGCTGTACAGAAGCTCTGGAGTTTGATTAGGTCTCATTTGTCTATTTTGGCTTTTGGTGCCAATGCTTTCGATGTTTTAGTCATGATGTCCTTGCCTATGCTTATGTCCTGAATGGTTTTGCCTAGGTTTTCTTCTAGGGTTTTTATGGTGTTAGGTCTTATGTTTAAGTCTTTAATCCATCTGGAGTTAATTTTAGTGGAAGGTGTCAGGAAGGAGTCCAGTTTCTGCTTTCTGCACACTGCTAGCCAGTTTTCCCAACATCATTTATTAAATGGGGAATCCTTTCTCCATTGCTTGTTTCCATCAGGTTTGTCAAAGATCAGATGGTTGTAGATGTGTGACATTGCCTCCAAGGCCTCTGTTCTGTTCCATTGGTCTATATCTCTGTTTTGGTACCCATACCATGCTGTTTTGATTACTGTAGCCTTGTAGTATAGTTTGAAGTCAGGTAGCATGATGCCTCTGGCTTTGTTCTTTTTGCTTAGGATTGTCTTGGCTATATGTGCTCTCCTTTGGCTCCATATGAAATTTAAGGTGTTTTTTCCCAGTTCTGTGAAGAAGGTTATTGTTAGCTTGATGGGGATAGCGTTGAATCTATAAATTACTTTGGGCAGTATGGCTATTTTCACGATATTGATTCTCCCTAACCATGAGCATGGAATGTTTCTCCATCTGTTTGTGTCCTCTCCTATTTTGTTGAGCAGTGGTTTGTAGTTCTCCTTGAAGAGGTCCTTTACATCTTTTGTTAGTTGTATTCCTGGGTATTTTATTCTCTTTGTAGCAATTGTGAATGGGAGTTCGTTCTTGATTTGGCTCTCTGTTAGTCTGTTATTGGTGCATAGAAATGTTTGTGATTTCTGCACATTGATTTTGTATCCTGAGACTTTGATGAAGTTGCTTATCAGTTTAAGGAGACTTTGGGCTGAGATGATAGAGTTTTCTAAATATACAAACATGTGGTCTGCAAATAGAGTCAATTTGGCTTCCTCTTTTCCTAACTGAATACCCTTTATTTTTTTTCTTTCCTGATTGCTCTGGCTAGAACTTGCAACACTATATTGAATATGAGTTGTGAGAGAGGGCATCGTTGTCTAGTGCCAGATTTCAATGGGAATGCTTTCAGTTTTTGTCCATTCAGTATGATATTGGCTGTAGGTTTCTCGTAAATAGCTTTGTTTTGAGATATGTTCCTTCAATACCTAGTTCATTGAGAGTTTTTATGATAAAGTTCTGTTGAATTTTATCGAAGGCCTTCTCTGCATCTATTGAGATAATCATGTGGTTTTTGTCTATGGCTCTGTTTATGTGGTGAATTACGTTTATAGACTTGCATATGTTGAACTAGCCTTGCATCCCCGGAATGAAGCCTACTTGGTCATGATGGTTAAGCTTTTTGATGTGCTGTTGCAATCTGTTTGCCAGTATGTTATTGAAGATTTTTGCATTTATGTTCATCATGGATACTGGCCTGAAGTTTTTGTTTTTTGTTGAGTCTTTGCCAGATTTTGGTATCATGATGATGTTGGTCTCATAAAATGATTTGGGAAGGATTCCCTATTTATGCATTGTTTGGAATAGTTTCAGAAAAATAGTACCAGCTCCTCTTGGTATGTCTGGTAGAATTCAGCTGTGAACCCATCTGGATCTGGACTTTTTTTGGTTGGTAGGCTATTAATTGCTGCCTCAACTTCAGCCCTTGTTATTGGTCTATTCAGGGTTGCTACTTCTTCCTGGTTTAGGTTTGGGAGGGTGCAAGTGTCCAGGAATTTATCCATTTCTTCCAGGTTTACTGGTTTATGTGCATAGAGTTGTTTCTAGTAATCTCTGCCCAGCTGCTGTGTGAACTGCCTCAGTAATGGCAGACTTCCTCGGTAGTGGTGGTTGCCCTTTCCCACAGTGAGCTGGACCCATGATCCAGCTGCACTTGCTGTGAAACTCTCAGTCCAGAGCCAGAGCATTTCAGATTGCTTGTTTTGTAAGGATGGTACCCGCTGAGCCAGATTGCCTGGTTCCCTATCTCTGTCCCTTCCCTTTCAGTTGAATGGGTGGCTCTGTCTCCCAGGCATTCCAGGTGCCGGCTGAAACAGCTGCCCAGATTTGTGTGTTTCTGTGTGCCAACCTGGCACTGGCTGAAACCGCTGCACTGAAAACTTGTGGCGCTTTTTGGCCCCAAAATCTCCTGGTCTGTGGGCAGTGAAAATTCCCTTGGAAATGTGGTGGGCACTCACCCTCCGTATTGTTCTTGCTGGGAACTGCACTCTTGAGCTGTTCCTATTTGGCCATCTTGGATCCTCTCTATCCCTATTTTTCTAAGAATTTCTATCTCCCATGGAAGTTAACTTTTTCAAAGGGTTTTTCTGCATCTGACAATATAATTTTTCTTCTGTGAGCCTGTTGATATGGTGGATTATATTGAGTTTCTAATGTTGAACCAGCCTTGCATGCCTGGAATAAATCCCATTTTGTTGCATTTTGTTGTGGTATATAATTCTCTTTAATCTTTTTTTTTTTTTTTTAAAGTATTCAACTTGTTAGTGTTTTATTGAGTTTTTTTTTGTTGTTGTTGTTTGTTTGGTTGGTTGGTTGGTTGCATTTCAGGAAAAATATTGGCCAGTAGTTTTTCTTTTTTATAATTTCTTCACCTGTTTTAGGCATTGGGGTAATGCTGACCTCAGAGAATGAGTCAGCAAGTATTCCCTTTGCTTCTATTTTTTGGCAGAGATTGTAGAGAGTTTGAATCATTTCTTCCTCAAACATTTGGTAGAAATTACCAGGAAAAAAAAAAACATTAGAATGTGGTGCCTTTATTTCAGAAGATTATTAATTATATTGTTTACTAATTATTGATTCTGTTTCCTTATTACATATTGGCCTTTCATAGACCATTCTGGCTGTCATAGAAAAAAATACTTTAACCTGGGTAATTTATAAACAATAGAAATTTATTTCTTACAATCTGGAGGCCGAGAAGTCCAAGATCAAGGCACCAGTAAATTTGATATTTGGTGAGAGCTCTTTCTCAAAGATGGTATCTTCTCACATAGTGAAAGGGGCAAGGCAACTTCCCTTCAACCCCTTTTTATAAGATCACTAATCCTGTTCACAAGGGCAGAGCCTAAAAGGCTCCACCTCTTAATATTATTACCATAAGCATTAGGTTTTAACATATGAATTTTGGGGAGACACAAACATTCAGACAATAGACTTATTCCAGTTATTCATTATTTCTTATCTAAGTTTTGTAGTTGGTGTCTCTAAAGGAATTGGTCCATTTCATTTAAGTTATCAAATTTGTAGACACAGTCTACAAATAGTATTCCTTTTTATTGTATGTAGGATCAGTAGTGATGACTTGTCTTTCATTTCTGATATTGGTAATTAGCCTTTTCACTCTTTTAAATACATGTCATTTTGGCAGATGTTCATCAATTTTATTGATTATTTGAAAGGATCAGCTCTTCTTTCACTGCCTTTCTCTGTATTATATTTTATGGATTTCTGCTCTTTATTATTTTCTTCTTTCTGATTGTGTTGTATGTTTTTCTTGATCTTCTTTTTCTAAATCCTTTAGACAGTAGCTTCAATTATTGATTCGAGATGTATCTTTTCTAATGAATGCATTTATTGCTATAAATTTCCCTCTCAGCACTACTTTCACTGTATCCCACAAATGTTGATATGTTGTTATTTTAACTTGTCACTGAGTTTAATGTGCTTTTTAAAACTTTTGAGGCTTCCTTTTTGATCCATGGATTATTTAGAAGCACAGTTTTTAGAGTCAAGTGTTTGAACATTTTTCTGTTATCTTTCTGTTATTGATTTATAGTTTGATTTTATTGTTGCCAGAGAACAAACTCTGTATGCTTTTTAAAATTAAGTTTACTTTTCAATTCCGTAAAAATGTGGAAACATAGAAACAGATAAAGACAAATAAAATGATCCTCAATTTCCCAACAGATACCAACTAATATTAATGTTAATCTATTGATATTTCTATAATATACTTATATAATATTGTTATACATATATCAATATTGTAGATGATATTGCTTTGATCTTATATTCTGCTTTTTTCCCTTTACATTTTCTTCCCTTAAATATTTTTGAAATTATGATCTTTTTTTCTTAAATGTGAAATCTCTTTGCAACTAAGTGCGCTATTGTATGTTTATCCTACATGTCATTTAAAAAACCACCAACTATTATAAAAACAGGACAAATTATATCACAAAAGAACAAAGAAATAGAAAGAAATCATACGAAATATATCTGTGAAAAGTATCTTTCTTTTGGTGTCTTCATATCCTAGTCTTTTGTGTGCTTATGTACAGAACAGTACTGCCTTGGATAGATGCATCCCTTACTTACTCTTCAGTTGTTCATTTACATATTCTGTCAGCTCCAGGGATATCAAGCTCTATGTAATTTTAATGTTTTAAATTTAGTGAGATTGTTTTAAGGCTCAAGTTATAGTCTATTCAGGTATATATTCCATGCAAGCTTGAGACTAATGCATATTCTGCTGTTAGGTGGAGTGTTCTACAAAAGTTCATTAGGTTATATGGCTTTATCATGTTGTTGAGTTTCTTCTCTATCCTTTCTGAATATTTTGTCTAATATTTGTATCAACTTTTGATATTGAAATATCAAAAATTAAAATTCCCAACTATAATTACACACTTGTATATTTGTCTTTTAAGTTTTATCAATTTTTGCTTCACATATTTTGCAGTTCTGATATTGGGGGTCATAACCATTTAGGAATGTAATATGTGCTTGCTTTGTATAATGTTTCTTTCTGTCTGGTAATTTTTTTTGCTGTAAAGATGACTATACCTACTGTTTATATTAATTAGTGTTTAAATGATATATCTCAGTATCATTTTACTTTCAATCTGTCTATATTGTCATAGTTTGCCTGAGTTTCTTATAGACAGCATATATTTAGACCATGTTTTAACATCTACTTTGTAAAT
>NW_022436962.1:656840-677996 GCF_009761245.1 Sapajus apella
TTTACAAATAATACACTTTTATTCATACATTAGGAATAATGTCTGCAGTTTTATTTTTGTTTTCTGTCTGTTTTCTCTATATATTTCTCTATGTTCTTTTTTTATGAATTCCAGTTTTGTTATATCCATTTTAATATATCTAGTGTTTTTGAGTGTATCCCTTTGTATAGCTTTTTGATGGTTGCTCTAGATAACCTATTATATGTACACAACTATCATAGTCTATTTGTCGTAATTTATCAATTAGAATGAAGTGTATAAACCTTACCTTTCTTTATATCCCTTTGTTCTCCCCAATTTATGATATAATTATCTCAAATATCTCCTCTACATTCATGTAGAATGACATCAGTGTTATAATTTTTGCTTCAATCATTAAACACAATTTAGAAAACTCAAGAGAAGAAAAAAATTGATTGTCTTCACTTGTATTTTTGCTTATCATGTCTTTCTGTATTTGATGTTTCAAAGGTCATTTCTTTATAGTTTCTTTTATGTGTAGAGAACTTTTTCTTTATTATTATACTTTAAGTTCTGGGATACATGTGCAGAACATGCAGATTTGTTACATAGGTATACACGTGCCATGGTGGTTTGCTGCACCCATCAACTCATCATCTACATTAGGTATTCCTCCTAATGCTATCCCTCCCCAGACTTGCCACTCCCCGATAGGCCCCAGTGTGTGATGTTCCTTTCCCTGTGTCCATGTGTTTTCATTGTTCAATTCTCACTTGTGAGTGAGAATATGTGGTGTTTGGTTTTCTGTTTCTGTGTTAGTTTGCTGAGGATGATGTTTCCAGCTTCATATATGTCCTTGCAAAGGGCAAGAACTCATCCCTTTTTATGGCTGCATAGTATTCCATGATGATGTGCCACATTTTCATTATCCAGTCTATCAATGATGGGCATTTGGGTTGATTTCAAGTCTTTGCTATTGGGAACAGAGCCACAGTAAACATATGTGTGCATATGTCTTTACAGTTGAATGATTTATACTCTTTTGAGTATATACCCAGTAATGAGATTGCTGTATCAAATAGTATTTTTGGTTCTGAATCCTTGAGGAATCACCACACTGTCTTCCACAATGACTGAACTAATTTACACTCCCACCAACAGTGTAAATCATTCCTATTTATTCATATCCAGCATCTGTTTTCTGACTTTTCAATGATTGCCATTCTAACGAACATGAGATGCTATCTCATTGTGGTTTTGATTTGCATTTCTCTAAAGACCAATGATGAGCTTTTTTGTGTGTTTGTTGGCTGCATAAATGTCTTCTTTTGAGAAGTGTCTGTTTATATACTTTATCCACTTTTTGATGGGGTTGTTTATTTTTTTCTTGTAAATATTTTAAAGTTTTTTATGGATTCTGGATATTAGCCCTTTGTCAGATGGACAGATTGCAAAAATTTTCTCTTATTTTGTAGGTTGCTTGTTCACTCTGATGATAATTTCTTTTGCCTTGCAGAAACTCTTTAGTTTAATTAGATCCCATTTGTCAATTTTGGCTTTTGTTGCCATGGCTTTTGGTGTTTTAGTCATGAAATCTTTGCCCATGCCTATGTCCTGAATGGTATTGCCTAGGTTTTCTTCTAGGGCTTTTACTGTTTTACATTTAAGTCTTTAATCCACCTTGAATTAATTTTTGTGTAAGGTATATGGAAGGGGTCCAGTTTCAGTTTTCTGAATATGGCTAGCCAATTTTGCCAACACCATTTATTAAAAGGGAATCCTTTCCCCATTGCTTGTTTTTGTCAGGTTGTCAAAGATCAGATGGTTGTAGATGTGTGATGTTATTTCTGAGGCCTCTGTTCTGTTCCATTTGTCTATATATCTGTTTTGGTACTAGTACCATGCTGTTTTCATTACTGTAGTCTTATAGTATAGTTTGAAGTCAGGTAGAGTGATGCCTCCAGGTTTGTTCTTTTTATTCAGGATTGTCTTGGCTATGTGGGCTCTTTTTTGGTTCCATATGAAATTTAAAGTAGTTTTTATCCAATTCTGTGAAGAAAGTCAATGGTAGCTTGAATAGGATAGCATTGAATCTATAACTTAGTTTGAGCAGTATGGCCATTTTTACAATATTGATTCTTCTTATCCATGAACATGAAATGTTTTTCCATTGGTTAGTGTTGTGTCCTCTCTTATTTCCTAGAGCAGTGGTTTTTAGTTCTCCTTGAAGCTTCATATCCCTTGTAAGTTGCAATTCCTAGGTATTTTATTCTCTTTGTAGCCATTGTGAATGGGAGTTCACTTGTGATTTGGCTCTCTGTCTGTTATTAGTGTATGGGAATGTTTGTGATTTTTGCACATTGATTTTGTATCCTGAGACTTTGCTGAAGCTGCTTATAAGCTTAGGAAGATTTTGGGCTGAGATGACAGAGTTTTCTTAAAATACAATCATGTTATCTGCAAACAGAAACTATCTGACTTCCTCCATTCCTATTTGAATGCCCTTATTTCTTTTTCTTGCCTGATTGCCTTGGCCAGAACTTCCAATACTGTGTTGAATAGGAGTGGTGAAAGAGAGCATCCTTGTCTTGTGCCAGTTTTCAAAGGGAATACTTTCAGCTTTTGCCCATTTAGAATGATATTGGTTGTGGGTTTGTTGTAAATAGCTCTTATTATTTTGAGATACATTCCATGAATACCTAGTTTATTGAGACTTTTTAGCATGAAGGGTTGAATTTTGTCAAAGGTCTTTTCTGCATCTATTGAGATAATCGTGATTTTTTGTCATTGGTTCTGTTTATGTGATAGATTACATTTATTGATTTGCATATGTTGAACCAGCCTTGCATCCCAGAAACGAAGCCAACTTGATTGTGGTGGATAAGATTTTTGATGAGCTACTGGATTTGGCTTTTCCAGTATTTTATTGAGGATTTTTGCATTGATGTTCATCAGGGATAGTGGCCCGAAATTTTTTGTTGTTGTTGTGTCTCTGCCAGATTTTGGTATCAGGATGATGCTGGCCTCATAAAATGAGTTAGGGAGGAGTTCCTCTTATTCTATTGTTTGGAATAGTTTCAGAAGGAATGGTACAAGCTCCTCTTTGTGCCTCTGGTAGAATTCAGCTGTGAATCCTTCTAGTCCTGGGTTTTTTTTTTTTTTTTTTTGGTTGGTATGTTATTAACTACTGCCTCAATTTCAGAACTTGTTATTTGTCTATTCAGGGATATGATTTCTTCCTGGTTTAGTCTTGGAAGAGTGTTTTTGTCCTGGAATTTATCCATTTCTTCTAGATTTTCTGGTTTATTTGTGTATAAGTGTTTATAATATTCTCTGATGGTAGTTTGTATTTCTGTGGGATCAGTGGTGATATCCCCTTTATCATTTTTTATTGTGTCTATTTGATTCTTCCTTTTTATCTTCTTTATTAGTCTGGCTACAGTATAGCTGTGTTGTTAATCATTTCAAAAAGCCAACTCCTGGATCTATTGATTTTTTGAAGGGGTTTTCCTGTCTTTATCTCCTTCAGTTCTACTCTAATCTTGGTTATTTCTTGCCCTTTGCTAGCTTTTGAATTGGTTTGGTCTTGCTTCTCTAGTTCTTTTAATTGTGATGTTAGGATGTTGATTTTAGATCCTTCCCACTTTCTCCTGTGGGAATTTAGTGCTGTAAATTTTCCTGTAAACACTGCTTTAGCTGTATCCCAGAGATTCTCGTACATTGTGTCTTTGTTCTCATTGGTTTTGAAGAACTTATTTATTTTTGCCTTAATTTTGTTATTTACCCAGGAGTCATTCAGGAGCAGTTGTTCAGTTTCTATGTAGTTGTGTGGTTTTGAGTGAGTTTCTTAATCCTGAACTCTAATTTGATTGCACTGTGGTCTGAGAGGCTGTTTCTTATGTTTTCTGTTCTTTTGCAGTTGCTGAGGAGTGTTTTACTTCCAATTATGGGGTCAATTTTAGAATAAGTGTGATGTGGTGTAACAATGTATATTCTGTTGATTTTGGGTGGAGATTTCTGTAGATATCAATTAGGTCCTCTTGGTCCAGAGCTGAGTTCAATTCCTGAATATCTTTGTTAATTTTCCATCTTGTTGATCTGTGTAATGTTGACAGTGGGGTGTTAAAATCTCTCATTATTATTGTGTGGGAGTCTAAGTCTCTTTGTAGGTCTCTATGAACTTGCTTTATGAATCTGGTGCTCCTGTATTGGGTGCATATATATTTAGGATAGTTAGCTCTTCTTGTTACATTGAACCCTTTACCATTATGATTGGATGTAATGGCCTTGTCTTTTTTGATCTTTGTTGTTTTAAAGTCTGTTTTATCAGAGACTAGGATTGAAACACTTGCATTTTTTTTTTTTTGGCTTTCTATTTTCTTGGTAAACATTCTTCCATCTTTTAATTTTGATTCTATGTGTGTCTTTGCATGTGAGATGGGTCTCCTGAATACAACATACCAATGGATCTTGACTCTTTATTCAATTTGCCAGTCTGTGTCTTTTAATTGGGGGATCTAGCTCATTTACATTTAAGATTAATATTGTTACATGTAAATTTTATCTTTTCATTATGATGCTAGCTGGTTATTTTCCAGTTGATGCAGTTTCTTCATAGTGTTGATGGTCATTACAGTTTGGTATGTTTTTGCAATGGCTGGTATGGCTTTTTCCTTTCCATAAGCAATTTTTATTTTACGTAGATCTGCTAGCAGCAAATTACCTTAATTTTTCTTTATCTGAGAATAACTTGAAATCTGTTTCATCCTTAAAATAAATATTTTTTCTGAATATAAGATTTGGTGTTGACAATTTTCTTTCTGAACTTGAAAGTTTTTCTTTTTCATTTGCTTTTCACCTCCGCAATTTCTGATGAGAAATTCTCTGTCATGAAAATAGATATTTACTTACAGATAGGGTGTAATTTGCCTTTCATTGATTTAAAGATTTTCCCTCTGCCTTTAATTTTCATAACTTTGATGATAATTGTCTTCTTGTATTCATTTGGTATAGTCTATTTGAAATTTGTTCAGCTTGTTGAATCTGTAGTTTTATGTCATTTTCCAAATTGTGATGCTTCCAACAATTATTTCTTCAAATAGTTATTTTGTTCTAATTTATTTTCCTTCTCTTTCAAAAACTTCAGTCACACAAATGGTAGATTTTTTGTAATAGTCCCACAGGTTCCCTACACACACTGTATTTCTTTTTTCTTTCTAGTTTTTTACATTGTTCAGATTTGAGCAATTTCTATTGTTCTATCTCTTATATCACTGTTTCTTCTGTTCCCCGCATTTATCTGTTGAGCCTTGTTTGTCTGTTTGTTTAGGTTATCATATTCTTAGTTCTAAATTTTTTATTTGGTTCTTTTGTATACTTCTACTTCTTTATTGAGACTTTCTATTCCTTTAAGAGTCTTAATTTTTTTTTTCACTTCAAGAATGTAATTGCTCATGGAAGGATTTTTTTTTGGAAATTTTATTTTTTATTATTATTATTATTTTTCCCATTTATTTATTTTATTGCATTTTAGGTTTTTGGGTACATGTGAAGAACATGCAAGATTGTTGCATGGGCACACACGTTGGCAGTGTGATTTGCTGCCTTCCTCCCCATCACCTACATCTGGCATCTCCCCCCTTGCTATCTCTCCCCAACTCCCCACCCCCCACTGTCCCTCACCTATTTCCCCCCAACAGACCCCAGTGTGTAGTGCTCCCCTCCCTGTGTCCATGTGTTCTCATTTTTCAACACCCACCTATGAGTGAGAACATGTGGTGTTTGATCTTCTGCTCTTCAGTTTGCTGAGAATGATGGTTACCAGGTTCATCCATAGCCCTACAAAGGACACAAACTCATTGTTTTTGATGGCTGCATAATATTCCATGGTGTGTTTATGCCACATTTTCCCTGTCCAGTCTATCATCGATTAGCATTTGGGTTGGTTCCAGGTCTTTGCTATCGTAAACAGTGCTGCAATGAACATTCGTGTGCACGTGTCCTTCTGGTAGAACGATTTATAATCCTTTGGATATATACCTAGTAATGGGATTGCTGGGTCAAATGGAATTTCTATTTCTAGGTCCTTGAGGAATCACCACACTGTCTTCCACAATGGTTGAACTAATTTACACTCCTACCAACAGTGTAAAAGTGTTTCTATTTCTCCACATCCTCTCCAGCATCTGTTGTCTCCAGATCTTTTAATGATCGCCATTCTAACTGGCGTGAGATGGTATCTCAATGTAGTTTTGATTTGCATTTCTCTGATGACCAGTGATGATGAGCATTTTTTCATATGTTTGTTGGCCTCATGTATGTCTTCTTTTGTAAAGTATCTGTTCATATCCTTTGCCCACTTTTGAATGGGCTTGTTAGTTTTTTTCTTGTAAATCTGTTTTAGTTCTTTGTAAATTCTGGATATCAGCCCTTTGCCAGATGGGTAAACTGCAAAAATTTTTTCCCATTCTGTTGGTCGCCGATTCACTCTAATGATGGTTTCTTTTGCTGTGCAGAAGCTGTGGAGTTTGATTAGGTCCCATTTGTCTATTTTGGCTTTTGTTGTCAATGCTTTTGGTGTTTTGGTCATGAAGTCCTTGCCTACACCTATGTCCTGAATGGTTTTGCCTAGATTTTCTTCTAGTGTTTTTATGGTGTTAGGTCTTATGTTTAAGTCTTTAATCCATCTGGAGTTAATTTTAGTGGAAGGTGTCAGGAAGGGGTCCAGTTTCTGCTTTCTGCACATGGTTAGCCAGTTTTTGCTACACCATTTATTAAACAGGGAATCTGTTCCCCATTGCTGGTTTTTATCTGGTTTGTCAAAGACTAGATGGTTGTAGATCTGTTGCGTTGCCTCCGAGACCTCTGTTCTGTTCCATTGGTCTATATCTCTGTTTTGGTACCAGTACCATGCTGTTTTGATTACTGTAGCCTTGTAGTATAGTTTGAAGTCCGGTAGTGTGATGCCTCCCACTTTGTTCTGTTCGCTTAGAATTGACTTGGCTATGCGGGCTCTCTTTTGGTTCCATATGAAATTTAAGGTGGTTTTTTCCAGTTCTGAGAAGAAGGTCATTGGTAGCTTGATGGGGATAGCATTGAATCTGTAAATTACTTTGGGCAGTATGGCCATTTTCACGATATTGATTCTTCCTAACCATGAACATGGAATGTTTCTCCATCTTTGTGTCCTCTCTTATTTCGTTGAGCAGTGGCTTGTAGTTCTCCTTGAAGAGGTCCTTTACGTTCCTTGTTAGTTGTATTCCTAGGTACTTTATTCTATTTGTGGCAATTGTGAAAGGAATTTCGTTCTTGATTTGGCTCTCTTTAAGTCTGTTATTGGTATATAGGAATGCATGTGATTTTTGCACATTGATTTTGTATCCTGAGACTTTGCTGAAGTTGCTTATCAGTTTCAGGAGATTTTGGGCTGAGACGATGGGCTCTTCTAGATATACAATCATGTTGTCTGCAAATAGAGACAATTTGACTTCCTCCTTTCCTATTTCAATATGCTTTATTTCTTTTTCTTGCCTGATTGCTCTGGCTAGAACTTCTAGTACTATATTGAATAGCAGTGGTGAGAGAGGGCATCCTTGTCTAGTGCCACATTTCAAGGGGAATGCTTCCAGTTTATGCCCATTCATTATGATATTGGCTGTTGGTTTGTCATAAATAGCTTTTTTTATTTTGAGATACGTTCCATCAATACCTAGCTTATTGAGGGTTTTTAGCATAAACGGCTGTTGAATTTTGTCAAAGGCCTTCACTGCATCAATTGAGATAATTATGCGGTTTTTGTCTTTCTGATTATGTGGTGAATTATGTTTATAGACTTGCGTATGTTGAACCAGCCTTTCATCCCCGGGATGAAGCCTACTTGATAATGGTGGATAAGCTTTTTGATGTTTTGTTGCAATCAGCTTGTCAGTATTTTATTGAAGATTTTTGCATCTATGTTTATCATGGATATTGGCCTGAAGTTTTCTTTTCTTGTTGAGCCTCTGCCGGGTTTTGGAATAAGGATGATGTTGGTCTCATAAAATGATTTGGGAAGAATTCCCTCTTTTTGTATTGTTTGGAATAGTTTCAGAAGGAATGGTACCAACTCCTCTTTGTATGTCTGGTAGTCTGGACCTGGGCTTTTTTTGGGTGGTAAGCTCTTAATAGCTGCCTCAACTTCAGACCTTTTTATGGGTCTATTCAGGGTTTCGGCTTCTTCCTGGTTTAGGCTTGGGAGGAGGCAAGTGTCCAGAAATTTATCCATTTCTTCCAGGTTTACGAGTTTATGTGCATAGAATTGTTTGTAATAATCTCTGATGATGGTTTGAATTTCTGTGGAATCTGTGGTGATATCCCCTTTATCGTTTTTTATTGCATCAATTTGGTTATTCTCTCTTTTCTTTTTTATTAATCTGGCTAGTGGTCTGTCTATTTTGTTGATCTTTTCAAAAAACCAGCTCCTGGATTCATTGATTTTTTGAAGGGTTTTTTGTGTCTCTATGTCCTTCAGTTCTGCTCTGATCTTAGCTATTTCTTGTCTTCAGAAAGGTTTTGAGTTTTTTTGATCTTGCTCCTCTAGCTCTCTCAGTTTTGACGATAGGGTGTCAATTTTTGATCTCTCCTTGCTTCTCATGTGGACACTTATTGCTATATATTTTCCTCTAGAGACTGCTGTAAATGTGTCCCAGAGATTCTGGTATGTTGTGTCTTCATTCTCATTGGTTTCGAAGAACATCTTTATTTCTGCCTTCATTTCATTGTTTATCCAGTCAACATTCAAGAGCAAGTTGTTCAGTTTCCATGAAGCTGTGCGGTTCTGGGTTAGTTTTTGAATTCTGAGTTCTAACTTGATTGCACTGTGGTCTGAGATATTGTTTGTTATGATTTCCGTTTCTTTGGCATTTGGTGAGGATTGATTTACTCCCAATTATGTGGTCAATTTTAGAGTAGGTGTGATGTGGTGCTGAGAAGAATGTATATTCTGTGGATTTGGGGTGGAGAGTTCTGTAAATGTCTATTAGGTTTGCTTGGTCCAGGTCTGAGTTCAAGTCCTGGATATCCTTGTTAATTTTCTGTCTGGTTGATCTGTCTAATATTGACAATGGGTGTTAAAGTCTCCCACTATAATTGTGTGGGAGTCTAAGTCTCTTTGTAAGTCATTAAGAGCTTGCCTTATGTATCTGGGTGCTCCTGTATTGGGTGCGTATATATTTAGGATCATTAGTTTTTCTTGTTGCATTGATCCTTTTACCATTATGTAATGTCTTTCTTTGCCTCTTTTGATCTTTGTTGCTTTAAAGTCTAATTTATCAGAGATGAGAATTGCAACTCCTGCTTTTTTTTGCTCTCCATTTGCTTGGAAAATCTTCCTCCATCCCTTTATTTTGAGCCTTTGTGTATCCTTGCATGTGAGATCGGTTTCCTGGATTCAGCACACCAGTGGGTTTTGGCTTTTTATCCAATTTGCCAGTCTGTGTCTTTTGATTGGGGCATTTAGTCCATTTACATTTAGGGTTAATATTGTTATGTGTGAAATTGATACTGCCATTTCCGTGCTAGCTGGCTGTTTTGCCCATTAGTTGATGCAGGTTCTTCATTGTGTTGATTCTCTTTACCATTTGGCATATTTTTGGAGTGGCTGGTACTGGTTGTTCCTTTATATGTGTAGGAGTCTCTTTCAGGTGCTCTTGTAAATCTGGCCTGGTGGTGACGAAATCTCTGAGTACTTGCATGTTCAGAAAGGATTTTATTTTTCCTTCACTTATGAAGCTTAGTTTGGCTGGATAGGAGATTCTGGGTAAAAAGTTCTTTTCTTTAAGGATGTTGAATATTGGCCCCCACTCTCTCCTGGCTTGTAGGGTTTCTGCTGAGAGATCTGCTGTGAGTCTGATGGGCTTCTCTTTGTGGCTAACCCAACCTTCCTCTCTGGCTGACCTTAGTATTTTCTCCTTCATTTCAACCGTGGTGAATCTGACAATTATGCGCCTTGGGGTTGCTCTTCTTGACGAATATCTTTGTGGTGTTGTCTGTATTTCCTGTACTTGAATATTTGCCTGCCTTGCTAGGTTGGGGAAGTTTTCCTGGATAATATCCTGAAGAGTATTTTCCAGCTTGGATACCTTCTCTTTGTCGCATTCAGGTATGCCTATCAAACATAGATTAGGTCTTTTCACATAGTCCCACATTTCTTGGAGACTTTGTTCATTCCTTTTTACTATTTTTTCTCTAATCATGCCTTCTCGTTTTATTTCTTTGAGTTGATCTTCGACCTCTGATATCCTTTCTTCTGCTTGGTTAATTTGGCTGTTGAAACTTGTGCATGCTTCGGGGAGTTCTCGTGTTGTGCTTTTCAGCTCCATCAATTCACTTATATTCCTTTCTATTTTGTCCATTCTCGTTAGCATTTCATCAAATCTTTTTTCAAGGTTCTTAGTTTCTTTGCATTTGGTTAGAACATGTTCTTTTAGTTCACAGAAGTTTCTTACTACCCACCTTCTGAAGTCTGATTCTCTCATTTCATCACACTCATTCTCCATCCAACCTTGTTCCTTTGCTGATGAGGAGTTGTGATCCCTTTTAGGAGGAGAGGTGTTCTGGTTTTGGGTGTTTTCATCCTTTTTGCACTGGTTTTTTCCCATCTTTATGGATTTATCCACATGTCATCTTTGTAGTTGCTGCCTTTCAGATTGGGTCTCTGAGTGGACGTTCTGTTTGCTGATGATGAGGTTATTTCTGTTTCTTGCTTTTCCTTCTGACAGTCTGGCCCCTCTGCTGTAGGTCTGCTGAGGTCCACTCCAGGACCTGCTGGCCTGGGGATCACTTGCAGCAGCTGCTGAACAGTAAGGGTTGTTACCAGTTTTCTTCTTCTGCTATCTTTGTCCCAGAAGGATACCCACCAAGTGTTAATCTGATCTCTCCTTTATGAGGTGGCTCTTTGGATATACAGGGGCCAGGGAGCTGCTTGAGGAGACGGTCTGTTCTTTATAGGAACTCAAATGCTGAGCTGTGAGCTTTGTTGTTCATTCAGAGCTGCTGGGCAGGTACGTTTAGGTCTGCTGCATCAGAACTCATAAACCGCTTTTTGTTCCCAGGTGTTCTGTCACAGGGATTTAGGGCTTTATTTATGAGTTTCCGTTATGCTGCTGCCTTCTTTTTTTTTCCTTCAGAGCTGCCCTGCCCAGCAAGGAGGCAGCCTAGTCACTGTCTGCTTGTAGCGGCTTTGCTGAGCTGCTGTGGGCTACGCCCAGCTGCCCAGTGAACTTCCCTGCAGTCCTGTTTATATGGGTGTAGTTAGAACTGCCTCCGCAATGGTGGCCCGCCTCTATTAAGGTGGAGTCTCTTTGCAGTGGCAGGTTGCCTTGGCAACAGCAGGCTGCTTCAGCATTGGCCGACTACCTCCATAGTGGCGGGTTGCCTTGGTAATGGCGGACGCCCCTGGCCCACAGAGCTAGACCGATGGGGTTCAGCTGCTTTTGCTGTGAAACTCTCAATCCAGAGAGTTTCTGCTTGCTGTTCTTTTGTGGGGGTGGGACCAGCCAAGCCTGATCGCCTGGCTCCCTGCCTCAGTGCCTGTTGAAGAAGTGCCAGGTTCTGTGTTTTTTCCCCTGCAGCAACTCACTGCGCTGGCTTAAACAGTGGCACTGAGATTCTTGGCACTTTTTTTGCCCTGGAATCTACTGTCCTGGTTCCCTGCTCAGTCCCCTTTTTAAACAGATGAATGGGCGACTTCCTGTGACTCCAATAGCCAGCCAAAAGGGCACCCAGACCAATGTATTTTGTACGGAGAACCGCTGCTCCGGGGCGCCGACAAAGCAGGGGCGCCGGCGGCACAGCCGCACTGGCCGAAACAGCCGCCCTGGCGACCCATGTAACTCTTACACCTGGGAATTTCCTAGTCTGTGGGCAATAAAAATGCGGCATCCACTCAACCTCGGCACTTTCACTGGGAGCTGCAATCCTGAGCTCTTCCTAAACGGCCATCTTGGATGGATCCCCATGGAAGCATTTTTATTATGGCTGCTTTAAAATCTTTGTTAGTTGTGTGCAATGGTGTGCATCTGTAGTCCTGGATACTCAAGAGGCTGAGGCCAGAGGATCGCTTGAACCCAGGAGTTTGAGGCAACAGTATACTGTGTTTGCACCTGACTAGTCACTGCATTCCAGCCTGAGAGGCAAAGTTAGACCCAATCTCTTAAAATAAAAAAGGGAACTATTAAAAACATCATTGCCAGATAATTCATTTCAACATCTTTTTCACCTTGGTGTTGACATCTACTGATTGTATTTTTTTTTCATTCAGCTTGAGATATTTCTCCTTTTTACTATAATTAGTCATTTTTTATTGAAACATGAAATTTTGCATTTTATGTGAAGGATCTCTGGGTACACTTAAGCCTTCAATGCTGGCTGGTTTCCTCGGACACCACTCCAGCATGGGATAGGGATGAATGTTCCTTGCTATTGGCAGGTCAGGGAGAAGAATGTCAGGTTTCTCACATGATCTCTGTTGATACCTGAGAATGGGTATCCTCAGTGGCCTCCACTGATATATTTTTCTTGATGAGAGAAAAAGGAATGCCTTATTATTGCTCCCATGTGGCTTCCGCTGACACCACAGTTGGGGGATGTGGCCTCACTGACATTGGCTGGGGGCAAAAGTTCCAAATTTCCAGCAGGGTTCCTATGTTACCACCATATTGGGGAGGAGCACTTCATAACTTTTGGGTGTGCCAGGAAATTCATGCTCCCCAGGCAGTCTACATTGGAATTATGGGAGGAGCCTTGATACCACCTGGTAGGGATGGAAGTCCCAGGTACCTACTCAGTTTCTTTAACACCACAGCAGTACAGTTAGGGTAACTTGTTAGAGCCTAGTAAGGCTGGCACCCCACTCAGCCTATGCTGGCATAGGCAGAGGTGGAGCCACAGCTCTTCCTGTGGTGTTGAGCTGGAGTAGAACAGTTATAGTATACAAGTTTTCTGTCTTATTAGCTTTAGAGCAGGCTGGCTTTATTTATTTAATTTTAAAAACTTTTTGTCTATACTTATTTCTGGGTTTCTGGCTTTCTGTCCAAAAGAAAACCCAAGGAGCTTACCACCATCTCAATTCTTGTGCCCTGAGTCCCCTAGATGGTCTGCTTTTTTTTTCTCACTACCATTTAGAGTCCCCTTATATTTATTTTATATATAATGTCCAAAGTTTCTAATTATCATTAGCAGAAAGAATGAGAAAAGTATGTCTACTACAGTTTCCTGGAAGAAGCCCCATGAATTGTTTTAGATATTTAAGCGATTTAAAAAAGATCACAGGAAGAATACAATTTCATGACACATGAGAATTATGTAAAATTCAAAGTCTCTAAGTAAAGTTTTAATGCAATATAGTCACACTCATAAACATATAGTCTACAGCTACTTTTGTGCTACAATAGAGGAGGTTGAGTAACTGTATCAAAGAATCCATGGTTTTCACAAAGCCTAAAATATTTACTGTCTGAGCCTTTAAATAAAGTTGCTGATCCATAGCTTACATCATGGAATTATGTACAGTTTATTAACAGTGAGTAGAGTACATCCTCAATCAAAACTAAGAGAATGATGAATGTGTAAATTCAGATAGGCTGTACTCAGTTTTAGGGAAATATAATTATCTCTAGCAATCGTAAGTAAATCTTCATACTGTTAAAAATGTATATATACAGTTTTTAGTTTACACCAAAAGCTACTCAGGTTATGTCAAGTAAATTTTCCTTAAACACTGATGTCAAAATCACTCTTTGACCATTCTTGGTTAGCGCAAAATTTTTTAGTTATAATTTTTTTTCTAGCAACGTCTGCTACAAATACTGTTATATATACTTTTTACTGTCAAAATGTTCCCAAGAAACCTGAATGTTTCCACAAATATTTCTTATTATAGATGTTTTTGTATGTTTGTGACTTCTTTTGCATGTTGAAATTCTATAACCAAGGTTGCAAAGTTGTCATTGTTATAATGTTGACCATAAGAGTCATAAACAGCAAGTTGAACACTAAATTTGAAAGACATTGTGCAAGAAAAGAACACCAAACCAGTAGTATTATTTCCCATTTATCTAACCTTTCAAGGGCACTTAGCAGTTAGAAGAAGATTATAAATACAGACAGATTTCATGATTAGAAGGTTCATTAGTACGAAGGTACAGAATACTAATCACAAGACTTTCATTTGCACTGACAAGGTCTGACCTCGCTAGCATTCATCAGTGACAGTGGAATTGCTCCCTGGTGGTATCAACCACAGTTAAGACAGAGAAAACATGTTTTTCGGGCAGGAATGCATCAAAAGTAAGCAGAACTGTATCACACACCATTGCTTCCAGGAGTTCCCCCAGAGAATAGCTAGCATCTTATCTGAATCAGTTTGTTTGGTCTGTAAAACATAAAATGTTCAGAGAAACTTTGCATGTTAAAGAAAGTTTAAGCTTTGAAACCTTGGAACAACAACTATCATATTGCTTGACTCTTCACCTTAAATCATCTAATTGACCATGACTAGGTGCTTTGGTCAATATTAAATCTATAAACATAGGAGTATACTCTGATATTAACTATTTAGGAATTATAAATCTTATAAACTCTTGTAAATATTTCCATTTAAAAATATTGTGACACTAAAATGATTACTATATTAATATAAATCAAAATTGCATATTTCAAGTCTAGAAGCACATTTTCATAATTCAAATATAAGTGCATATTAAGTGATTATTTTCCTAAATGTCATAATTGTCAATGAAAAATGACTTCATTGTGTGAAAGCATTTTATTAACTTGCCAGGTTTGTGATAGTACAAAACTGACCACAATTTTCTCATCTGCAAAGAATTTACTGGTGATTTGTTATAAAGTTAGCAAATTAAATAATTAGAAATTGTATAAAACAAAATATAACTTAATGAAAGCACTAAGACTCTGGAGTTAAACAGATTTGATGTTGAATCCTCTTAATTGCTTAACCAGTTACTGGACCTCAGTTTTCTTATCTGTAAAATTGGAAAATACTACCCAACGTCATACAGGGTTGAAATAAATGTTAGGCAAATGGTGACTATTATAACCAAACTCCAAACTGTGGAATAAATACTTCAAATAAATTTACAGAAAAACAACTAAAGAAGATCAATAAGATAAATGAAAATCTAATGGAGCTGAGAATTGACTGGGCCTTAAAGATCCTCTGTTTATTGTAACAAAAGTATTATTTAACGTTTTAATGCTTCCAAAATTGATGTTAAAATAAATGGACAATGAATCAAGTCATAATTAAACTGTGTACAGTTAGCATTGTTTACATACCAGCCAGCTTATGAGAAGGTGAATTTTTCATAGCCATCTTTTATTGAACAACAGAAACAGACAGCATGATACTTTCCATACTTTATCTTATTTGGAGAAATAATGAAACACAATGGTTAAAAGCATGAACTCTGAATACAGAGTATCTGATTTCCAATCACAGGTCTTCCCTCACCAGCTGTGAAAATTGTTCAGTTTGCTTAAGTTCTCTGAACTTTGGTTTCCTTATCTGTAAAATGGTGTTCTAATTCAAATAAATTAACATGTAAAATACTTAAAGCAATGCTGAGCACATAACGAGCACAATAGAAGTGTTTCGGTTGTTGTCTTTGTTTTAATGGTGGTAGTGGTAGTAGTTGCTATTTGATTTTCACAGTAGACTTGTAAGGTACTATTTAAGAAACAGATTCAGAGAGATTTTAAGCTTCTATAATATGATGTAATTGCCTGGTATACAGTTGGTATTTATTAAATATTTATTTAATGAATGAAGTTACAGCGATAGCATTAAAGCTCAGGACCGGCTGACATCGAAGCTTGAGTTTTTAATCCCTATTCCTCAAAAGGTCCCTCCTACTTTTGTCATGGCAAATGAAAGCACTTTCACCAGAAAGGGAGTTACATATTGATCCTCCCTGGCCTCCTTTAATCTTTTATTTATGACACTATATCTGTCAGAAATTTTTAAAAATTTTTTTCTATAGAGCTTGTTTCCTCCTCAAGTTCTCAGTGCAATATGGACTTTCCCATTATTTTTATGTGTTTGTACACACATGCATGTTTGTGAATGTGTGTTTTAAATAATCTCACTTGGTTATGTGGTGTTAAGTAGAAGAAGGAGAAATCGATTATCTGCTTATTGCCAGTCTGTCCAATATTGTCTTGTAGTTATACTTTTTCCTATTTAGGATCTTTGTTAGTTATCAGAACTTGAACTAGGTTAATATCTGCAGCTATTAATATTTTTGGGTTATGCTTTTTACTTATGATAGTAGGGTCCTTCTGAATATAACTCATATTGGATCTGGCCATCCACAGTTTGTTCCTTTCCTAAATCAGAGGTCAGTATGCTTTTTTAGTCAAGTTTTAGGTAGTAAATATTTTAGGTTTTGTGAGCCATATGATCTCTACTCAATTGTAGTATGAATGCAGTTATAGATAGTATGTATACAAATGAACAAGGCTGTGTTCTAGTAAAACTTTATGGACACAGAAACTTGAATTTTATATAATTTTTGCATGTCATAGTATATTATTTGATTTTTTTCAACCATTTAAAAATATAAAAACCTATTCCATTATTAGCTTTCAGGTTTCAAAATAGGTGGCTATTTAGTGTTGGTCTGCAAACCACAGTGTAGTCTCTGCTCTGTCTTCATGCCCTAGATGACTATAATCCCTGTTATGCTAGTGATCCCATTTTGTCCCTCATTCTACAACTAGAATTATCATTCTTAAACTTAAACCACTAATCTGATTATATCACACCTCTATATCAGTCAGGTTTCTACAAAAAAAACCCAAAAAAACAAAACAAACAAACAAAAAACACCAAGAGGTGATTTTATATATATATATATATAAGCTGGAGAAACAGGAAAGCCAGTGCAGTAATTCATTTCGAGTCCAAAGGTCAGAGAACTAGGAGCTCTGATGTCTGAAGGAAGGAGAAAATGGATGTCCCAGCCCAAACGGACAGAATAAATTTGCCCTTCATCTCTCTTCTTGTTCTGCTTGGGTTCTCAATGGATTGGATGATGCTCATTCACATTATTGAAGGCAAATTCTTTACTCAGACTATCAATTCAACTGCTAATCGCTTCTGGAAACTCCTCCACAGACACATCCAGAAAGTATGTTGTACCAGCTATCTGGAGTAAAATTCACACATAAAATTAACCATTACAACTCCCCTCTTTACAATTGTTTGTTGACTCTCTAAACTTCTTGGCATGATATTTCAGTTCACAAAATCTGCCTATAGTCTACTCTTTCAGACAAACCTTTCATTAGTTCTCTCTCATCATTCCTTAGTCAAAGAAATCTCAATTATTTGCTGATTCTACAAATACATACATTCTGCTTTCTCCTGGGACCTGAATTTCTTTATCACACTCAGCTACTTGGTGTACTTATTCTTACTTATTCTTTAAAAGTCTGTTTAAAATGGCTTTTATTTTATGAAGTTGTCTCTGAATTTTTAGGAAGAATTAATCACTTTCTCATTCATGCTTTCATAGCACTTTGAACATTTTTGAAACATATCATTTGTGTTATGATCCATTCTGTTCATGGTTGTTTATACCAATTTTAATATAAACACTTGACATAGAGACTGAAATTAATTCATATTTGTTTTCCCCAAACCTGGCATGCATTTTGAATTCACAAATGATTTTGAATGCTACAACAAGTAAATTACACATGACTGTTCACATCGGCCATGCTTTATCCAAAATCTGCTTTTTAGGGAAGATTAAAAAAAGATATACAGATGATTTTTGGAAAGTACATAATATAATATAGAGGTTTACCCTTTTGCAAAGCAAAGGATCATTTGGTAAAGAAAAGTTTCTCTAAAATTTCTTTGTTTTGAATTGTTTTTTAAATGGGTTTGAATTTTTAAGGTTATAGCTTCACTTGCCAAAAACTATCAAGGTTTTAAGGAAATAACAGCTTTTTGTGCTGATAGCTTCAATTACAACCTATAAGTAAGCCCAGTGAGATAAAAAAAAAATCTACATGTGATATTTTGAGAGTGTTTTTTTTTTTGTAATAAACACATGGGCAAAGAAATATTCGCAGTGCACCAAATGTCCCAGGAATGCTAATGGTAAAAGTGTTTCAGGCAGCTATTGATCCAAATTCTGGGCTTCCATTCTCTACCTCTTCAGCCTTCTAATGCATACATCTCTTCTCCTTCTTTGCAGAAAGACTAGATAGATTTATTTACAGATGTAAGCGTAGTTCATGGAAAGAAAGCCACTACACAAGTATTTCATAAAAAGCTTCCTGGAGATTCTTCAGGCTTGTGTGCCTTGTGATTATTCACTTGAGATGGAAACCCAGGTTCTCCAAAGTAAAGGGTCAGCACATGAATCCCTTTGTACTGTTTGCCATCCCTTGTCAGGAGTGATACTCACACGGAATCTATACAATCATTATTTATAGCAAGATATAAGAAAAAATACTATAGAGAGCTAAAGGTTTCAGTCTACAAAGAGTTTTTGAAATTAATATTGATGTCATTGATGACAACTACTCAGAATTGTTCATATTCTTTTCTTAGTAATGTCATCGTGATTTATGACGTGAACAGAATATGTTTTTTTTCATATCGTCTCTCTTACTTGACTGTCAGGCTCTGTTGCTATTTCTACTTCTCTGTAGTGATAATTGAATGAGGAGAAGCAAAAACGTGTCAGCTGTCCTAATTTCTGAGCAGGGACGTAAATTAAATACAACCAGGGCTGCTTTCAGAACTCCAAATCAGTTTTTTAAAGTACCCTTTTATCTATCTTTAAATGAAATATAGTACTTTATAAAGGCAATTATAGGGTTTGCATAAGTTTATATATGCCAATAAACTAATCAAATAGTTGCTTTATCTTATGTTACTTCTAGAATTTACAATATGTGTTACTTCTATAATTCTAGAAGTATACCTCAATTCAATGTTTACAAAACTCAGTAACACATATACGCACATTTTTAATATAGTCAGTGATTTCGTAATGGATCTTATCTTCAACAGGGACTAATTTCTTCATGTGCCACCATGTAGAGTGACTTTATTTACTGGATTTTGTTGTTGTTGTTGTTTTTAAATTTTAAAACATGATATGAACTCTCAAGCCTGTGACGGATTCCTAACCAAGCTTTTTGGCTAAGGTCTGTCATGGTCATTTGCTCATTTTGGTTGCCTGCAGCCAGTGTTCTTTCATTTGATAACAGTGTCCTGACTTCCTTTTGGGGAGTTATACTTTTCCACTGGGTATAGTTTTAAAATATTGTACTGCAAACCAAAGCGCACTGCCCTACCCTAGGTAGGTTACTCTGACTCTCTCTTCCTGGAGTTTGATAGAGAAATAAGAAAAAATATTAAAATTCACCCATTTAAATGGTATTTTCTTTATGAAATTATGTATGATGGTTATTGTCTTGGCTCCACACCACCATAGTTCCATTTCATTCAAGCCTATTCTCTTAAGTTCTCATCTATTCTATGATGCACTGAGTATCCTGCCAATAAATTCTTTATTTTCTTTAGGTAATTTGTTACTTGCAGTCCAAGAACTCTAAATTCTTTGTGGTGAATCTAGCCATGGAAAGTATTTATCAAGCCAGTACCTTTCAATTGTTCACATTCTGGTTGGAAATGTGCATTAGTAATTATAAGAAGGAGCTCACAGTTGAATGCATCTTGATTACTGCCACATAATGCCTGGTTTGGAGAAACAAGGACACTTCTGCCTGTCAATCAATTGCTCAAGTGTGCAAAGAAAAGTGACAAACCTATACTTAACACATACTCTGTTTTCAAAACTAAACCACTACCAACATCTGAAGTGTTGGAGCTAGGGGTAATAAAACAAATTTAATGAGTGATTCAGTCTAATACTTCATGAGTATCTAACACTGATTTGGAGTAAGTTCTAAAAGTATAGATCATGAAATAAACTCATTTTCTTAACTTGCTATAAGATAGTAGGAGAGTAGAAAGGTGTCTCAACTTTTCCTATCTACTGGGTAATTTCCAACAGCTTCAAATGTTCTATAATAATATAGAACATTTTGTGCATATATATATAAATATATATATATATACACAAAAATATGTATTATATATGTATGTATGTATACACACATATCCTTTGCATTTTCTATCTGCATTTATTTATCCTTGCATTTTCTCTTGAACACATTGAAATTTCTCTTGTCAAGGTCATCAATGACCTCCGTGTCACCAAACTAACAACCAGCTCTCACTCATCACCTTCTTTGACTTAGTAGTAGATGACTCAGTTAATCACTCTGTTCTCAGAGAAATACTTCTGTGGCCTTCTAGGAAACTATCTTTTCTGGATTCTCCTTCTACTCACTGGCTGCTTTTTCTTGGTCTTGTTCTTTTAGATTTACTGAGCTAGGTGAGCCACAGGGATTAGTCCTTGTTGCTTCCTTTATTATTATTATTTTATAAATAATCACTCTTACCTGCTAAGTGTTGCCATGTCTCCAAATAGCTTAATGTGCCTCGTTTAGTTGACTTATACATCTAAGTCAAGAGTTCTCTCATGAGTTCCAGATTTAAATGTACAACTCTTTATTTGATATATCTACTTACATTCTTAAGATATTTCTCAAAATTTAATATGTATAAATCTGTAGTCCTGCTTTTTTCAAAATGCCCAGTGAGCAGAAGGGCTCCACGTAGAGTAAATCTACACGGAATTAAATTCTAAATATTTTGAGGAAATGTTTTACATAATTTTTTACTTTCTCTGAACATCAGAAAATTTATTTTTCTCCTTTCTTCTACTTCTCTCTAGCTCACAGGATATAGTATAAAAAACTTGGAAGGGCCGGGCGCGGTGGCTCACGCCTGTAATCCCAGCACTTTGGGAGGCCGAGGTGGGTGGATCACGAGGTCAAGAGATCGAGACCATCCTGGTCAACACGGTGAAACCCCGTCTCTACTAAAACTACAAAAAATTAGCTGGGCATGGTGGCGCGTGCCTGTAATCCCAGCTACTCAGGAGGCTGAGGCAGGAGAATTGCCTGAACCCAGGAGGCGGAGGTTGCAGTGAGCCGTGATCGCGCCATTGCACTCCAGCCTGGGTAACAAGAGCGAAACTCCGT
>NW_022436962.1:678096-831780 GCF_009761245.1 Sapajus apella
CTAAAAAAAAAAAACAAAAAACAAAAAACAAAACAAAAAAAAAACTTGGAAGATGTCTTAGAAGTCTTTGGGGGAAAAGATATATTTAGTTTTATATTAGTCAGAATTCTACAAAGAAACAGAACCTATAGGATTTGCGTGTGTGTGTGTGTGTGTGTGTGTGTGTGTGTGTAATTTGTTAGGGAAATTGGCTAACAGTCACTCCCATGATATGCCATTTGTAAGCTGGAGGACCGAAAAACCAGAGTGGTGTAATTCAGCCTGAGTCCAAAGGCCTGAGAACCAGGGGAGCCAATGAGATAATTCCAAGTCCAAAGGCCTGAAAACCGAGGGGTGCCGCTGGAGTAAGTCCCAGAGTCCAAAGGCCTAAGAACTAATGTCTGAGGGAAAGAGAAGAAAAATGTTCCTGCTCAAGAAGAGAGAGCGAAATTGCCCTTCTTCCACCTTTTCGTTCCGTTTGAGTTCTCAAAAGATTGGATAATGTCCACCGCTTTGGAGAAGGCAGATCTTCTTTACTCAGTCCACTGACTCAAATGCTGATCTCTTTTGGAAACACCCTCACTACACACCCAGAAATAATGTTTTATGAGCTATCTGGGCATCTCTTAGCCAGGTCAATTTGACATGTAAATGTAACCATTGCAAGTCTCTTACTCAATTGATCTTTATCTCTGAATACCAACTTAGGGGATGAACTTTATTAAATAACTATTTGTTATATAGTTTTCTTAGGCTACACCAAAGTCTATTTTCTTGCAATCTCCACAGTTCCAATTTAGCCTATATCAAGTCTGATCAGTTGTTTCCTTTATATTTATAGACTTCAATATCCCACTCTCTGATTTCAACCCCCGTCTCATTTCATCTGTTTCTCTACCACATAAATACTGCCAATCCAATGAAACCTCATTTTCTCCTTGACTGGTCATAACTTTCCTCATTAGTTGGCTCAGTTCCCATTGTCTGTAAGCATTGCTTGTAAATCCTCCACCTACTACTTATCCTTCCACTCTGAAAGCTCTCATTCCTGAAGTAATCCTATAGTTGTCAGCTCTGCTTCTATGCCAGCACTCTTCTTGCAGCTAGGAAGATCATGCCACTGTGCTTTTTAGCAGCATTACAAATGAATTTAGCAGGATTTCAATTCAGCTGGGCTCTTTGCTCTGTTATCAGACCTGGTAGGTGACTCTTGCTGCCTTTCCATTTCTCTGACTTTGCAATTATTCTCTCTATTTAAGTTTTCTTCTCAATAGTTAGAAGGAATAAATAAGAATTAATATTTGATAACACAATCAGGTGACTATAGTTGCTAACAATGTAATTATATATTTAAAAATAACTAAAAGAGTATAATTGGACTCTTTGTAACACAAATGGATCCCATTTTTCTTACCTCCTCAGAAAGCTTGCTCCATCAAATATCTTTATCTTTTTCATACCTCCTGTTTTTATGGTTCCTTCCTTTTTTTGCATATATTTTATGTTAAAAAAATACTTGGTCATAAATTTCTTTTAAGCTTTGCCTTTGCAGCCCATGTTTTCTGCACAACCAATCTGTTGAAAAGGGTAATTTGCACACTGTCTCTACTTGCTAATGTTCAATTCACTCATAAAAATAACTGACATTTGGATTTTGTCCCAGTGCTCCATCGATATTCCTGTCACCTAGGTCACTAAAAATCTCCTTCCTGCCAAATCAAATTGGTCCTTATCAGACTTCACTTTTCCACAGCATTACCACTCTTCATCACTCTCTTTCCTGACCCTCTTTTCTCTCTTCCATGATACCACAATGTCCTGGCTATTTCTTTTAAATCTCTGGCTTCTTATCCTCCAATTATTAAGTATTAGTGTGGCTGCTGGCCTTCTCCTTTTCTTACTCTACAGTCTCTTCTCTTCTAGAGTGACTTATTGGCTGTGACACCTGAGATAAATCACTGGATCTTTGTATTTTTATCATCCATAAAATGGAAAAAAAATAGAACCTGCTTCATAGTGTTATGGTAGATATCAAATCAAAAATGTATAAAAAGGTTTTAGAAAGTATCTGGCTTATAAGAATGACTCAATATGTGTTAAATATTGTAGGGTTATTCAGATACTGAAAAATGCAATATTGAAAATATACCAATTACCCTCTCATTAACTTTGGCAATAATGCAATCCCCATTCTACGTCAAATATTAGTTCAAGAAACAACAGATGCTGGTGAGGTTGGGGAGAAATAGGAATGCTTTTACACTGTTGGTGGGAATGCAAGTTAGTTCAACCATTGTGGAAGTCAGCGTGGCAATTCCTCAAGGGTCTAGAACCAGAAATACCATTTGACCTAGCAATCCCATTACTGAGTATATACCCAAAGGAATATAAACCATTCTTTTATACAGATACATGCATACATATGTTTACTGCAGTGTTATTCACAATAGCAAAGGCATAGAACCAACCTAAATACCCATCAGTGATAAACTGGATAAAGAAAATGTGGCACATATACATCATGGAATACTATGCAGTCATAAAAAGGAATGAGATCATGTTCTTTGCAGGAACATGGATGAAGATGGAAGCCATCATCCTCAGCAAACTAACACAGGAGCAGAAAACCAAAAACTGCATGTTCTCTCACTCATAAGTGGGAGGTGAACAATGAGAACACATGGATACAGGGAGGGAAACAATACACACCAGGACCTGTCAATAGAGGCTGGGGAAAAAGGGGAGAGAGACCATCAGGACAAATAGCTAATGGATGTGGGGCTTAAAACCTAGGTGATGGGTTGATTGATGCAGCAAACCACCATGGCATATTTATATCTATGTAACAAACTTGCATGTTCTGCAAATGTATCCTGGAAGTTAAAGTAAAAAAAGAAAGAAAGAAAGAGAAAAAAGACAAGGAAAATGTAATATTGAAAATATATCAATTATCCTCTCATTAACTTATACAATAAATGCAATCATCATTATACTTGGAATAGTTGTTGTTGAAAAGAAATAGACCAACTGCTTAGAAAACTAAACCGCGAGACTTGCAAAGATGGTGGAATAGGAACAGCACTGGAGTGCAGTTCCCAGCAAGAACAACACAGAGGGTGAATGATCACCACATTTCCAAACATTTTTACTGCCCACAGACCAGGAGACTCCCCTGGCTGAAAAGTGCTATGAGTTTTCAGCACAGCTGTTTCAGCCAGCACCCTGGGTTTCTGCACAAAAACTCACGCAGATCTGGAAGGCCATTTCAACGGGTGCCTGGAATGCCCGGGAGACAGAGCCACTCATTCAACTTAAAAGAGGGGGCTGAAACAGGGAGCCAGGTTATTTGGCTCAGCAGGTCCCATCCCCACAAAGACCAGCAGTCTGAAACGCTATGGATTGAGTTTCGCAGCAAACACAGTTGGACCTGGGATGGTCAAACTTGGTGGTAGGAAAGGCATCCATCATTACCAAGGCTGTTCACCACTACTGAGGTGGTCCACCATCACTGAGGCAGTCCACCATTACCAAGGAAGTCCACCATTACCAAGAAAGTCCGCCGTTTACTGAGGCAGACTGCCATTACCGAGGCAGTTCTAATTGTACCTCTGTAAACAAAACTGCAAGGAAATTTACACAGCAGCTAGGCAGAGCCCGTGGCAGCTCAGCAATGCCTCTGCTGGCAGACTGTGACTAGACTATCTCCTTGCTGGGCAGGGCATCCCTGAAAAAAGGCAGCAGCATGTCAGGAATTTATAAATAAAGCCCCAGCTTCCCAGGACAAAGCACCAGGGAAAAGAGGTGGTTATGAGTTCCACTGCGGCAGACTTAAATGTACCTGCCCTGCTGCTCTGAACAGAAAAACAGAGCTCCCAGCATGACACTTGAGCTACTATAAGGGACAGATTGTCTCTTCAAACAGCTCCCCAATCCCTGTATATCCAAAGAGTCACCTCATAAAAGATAGCTCAGGCTGACATCAGGTGGGTACCCTTCTGGGATGGAAGTAACACAGGAAGAAACTGGCAGGTGGTCCACAGGCAAGCAGGGTCTGGAGTGGCGCTCCAGCAGTCCTGCAGCAGAGAGGCCAGACTGTTAGAAGGAAAACTAGCAGCTTCCTTCTAACAGAAAGGAAATAGTTTCAACATAAACAGAAAATACGTCCACTTAGAGACCCCATCTGAAAGTTGCCAACTGCAAAGACGACAGGTAGATAAATCCATGAAGATGGAAAAAAAAAGAAACAGTGCAAAAAGGATGAAAGCACAAAGCCAGAACACCTCTCCTCCTCCAAAGGATCACAACTCCTCACCAGCAAGGGAACAAATCTGGATGGAGAATGAGTCTGATAAATTGATAAAAACAGGCTTCAGAAGGTGGGTAATAACAAACTTCTCTTAACTAAAAGAACATGTTCTAGCCCAATGCAAAGAAACTAAGAACTTAAAAAAAGGTTAGATGAAATGCTAACAAGAATAAACAGCTTAGAGAAGAATATAAATGACTTGATGGAGCTGAAAAACACAGCACGAGAATGTTCCAAAGCATACACAAGTTTATAGCGGAATTGACCAAGCAGAAGAAGGTTGGTCGATTGAAGATCAGAGGATAAATCAAGAAGGCAAGATTAGAGAAAAAAGAGTGAAAAGAAATGAACAAAGCCTCCAAGAAATATGGGATTATGTGAAAAGACCTAATCTACATTTGATAGGTGTACCTGAATGTGACAGAGAGAATGAATCCAGACTGGAAAGCAATCTTCAGGATATTATCCAGGAGAACGACCCCAATCTGGCAAGCCAGGCCACCATTCAAGTCTAGGGAATACAGAGAACACCACAAAGATGTTCCTCCAGAAGGGCAACCCCAAGGCACATAATTGTTAGATTCACCAGGGTTCAAATGAAGGAGAAAATGCTAAGGGCAGCCAGAGAGAAAGGTCGGGTTACCCACAAAGGAAAGCCCATCAGACTCACAGTGGATCTAGCCACAGAAACCCTATAAGCCAGAAGAGAGTGGGGATCAATATTCAACATCCTTAAAGAAAAAATTTTCAAACTAGAATTTCATATCCAACCAAAGTAAGCTTCATAAGCAAAGGAGAAATAAATCTTTTATGAACAAGCAATTGCTGAGAGATTTTTGTCACCACCAGGACTGCCTTATGAAAGCTCCTGAAAGTAGCACTAAACATGGAAAGGAATAACCAGTACCAGCCACTCCAAAAATGTGCCAAATGGTAAAGACTATCAACAAAATGAAGAAACTGAGTTAACTAATGGACAAAACACCCAGCTAGCATCAAAATGGCAGGATCAAATTCACACATAACAATATTAACCTTAAATGTAAATGGATTAAATGCCCCAATTAAAAGACACAGACTGGCAAATTGGATAAAGAGTCAAGACCCATCGGTGTGCTGTATTCAGGAGACCAATCTCAAGTGCAAAGACACATATAGGCTCAAAATAAAGGGATGGAGGAAGATTTACCAAGCAAATGGAGAGGGAAAAAAAAGGAGTGGATGCAATCCTAGTCTCTGTTAAAATGGACTTTAAACCAAAAAAGATGAAAAGAGACAAAGAAGGGCATTACATAATGGTAAAAGGATCAATGCAACAAGAAGAGCTAACTATCCCAAATATATATGCCCCCAACAAAGGAGCAATTACATACATAAAGCAAGTTCTTAATGACCTACAAAGAGACTTAGACTCCCACACATGAACAGTGTGAAACTTCAACATTCCACCGTCAATATTAGACAGATCAATGAGATAGAAAATTAACAAGGATATCCAGGACTTGAAATCAGATCTGTACCAAGCAGACCTTATAGACATCTACAGAACTCTCCACCTGAAATCCACAGATACATTCTTCTCAGCACCACATCACACCTACTCTAAAACTGAACATGTAATTGGAAGTAAATCACTCCTCAGCAAATGCAAAAGAATGTAAATCATATCAAACAATCTCTCAGACCACAGTGCAATCAAATTAGAACTCAGAATTAAGAAACTAACTCAGAACTGCAGAACTTCATGGAAACTGAGCAACTGGCTCCTGAATGTCAACTGAAGGCAGAATAAAGAAGTTCTTCAAAACCAACAAGAACAAAGACACAACGTACCCGAATCTCTGGGACACAGTTAAAGCAGTGTTTGGAGGAAAATTTATAGCAATAAATGCCCACATGAGAAGCAAGGAAAGATCTAAAATTGACCCCCTATCATCAAAATTGAAAGAGCTAGAGGAGCAACATCAAAAACACTCAAAAGCTAGCAGAAGACAAGAAATAACTAAGATCAGAGCAGAACTGAAGGAGACAGAGACACAAAAACCCTTCAAAGAATTAATCCAGGAGAGGGTTTTTTGAAAAGATCAACAAAATAGACAGACCACTAGCCAGATTAATAAAAAAGGAAAGAGACAAGAATCAAATAGAAGCAAAAAAAAAAATGATAAAGGGGATATCACCACCCATTCCACAGAAATGCAAACTACCATCAGAGATTACTACAAACAACTCTATGCACATAAACCAGTAAACCTGGGAAAAATGGATAAATTCCTGGACACTTGCACTCTTCCAAGCTTAAACCTGGAAGAAGTTGAAACTCTGAATACACCAATAAAAAGGGCTGAAGTTGAGGCAGCAATTAATAGCCTACTAACCCAAAAAAGCCCAGGTTCAGATGGGTTCATAGCTGAATTTTCCCAGACATAGAAAGAGAAGCTGGTACCACTCCTTCTGAAACTATTCCAAACAATACAAAAAGAGTGAATCATTCCCAAATCATTTTATGAGACCAACATTATCCTAATACCAAAACTGAGCAGAGACTCAACAAAAAAAGAAAACTTCAGGCCAATATCCATGATAAACATAGATGCAAAAATCTTCAATAAAATACTGGCAAACAGATTGCAACAGCACATCAAAAAGCTTATTCATCACAATGAAGTAGGCTTCATCCTGGGGATGCAAGGCTGGTTCACCATATGCAAGTCTGTAAACATAATCCACCACATAAATGGAGCCAAAGACAAAAAAACACATGATTATCTCACTAGAGGCAGAGAAGGCCTTCCACAAAATTCAACAGCTCTTTATGCAAAAAACTCTCAATAAACTAGATATCAGTGGAACGTATGTCAAAATAATAAAAGCTATTTATGACAAACCAACAGCCAACATCATACTGAATGGGAAAAAACTGGAAGCATTCCCTTTGAAATCTGGCATTAGACAAGGATGCCCTCTCTCACCACTCTTATTCAATATAGTATTGGAAGTTCTAGCCAGAATAATTAGGCAAGAAAAAGAAATAAATGATATTCAATTAGGAAAGGAGGAAGTCAAATTATCTCTATTTGCAGATGACATGATTGTATATTTAGAAGACCCCATCATCTTAGCCCCAAATCTCCTTAAACTGATAAGCAACTTTGGAAAAGTCTCAAGATACAAAATCAATGTACAGAAATCACAAGCATTCCTATACACCAATAACAGACTAACAGAGAGCCAAATCAAGAGCGAACTCCCATTCATAATTGCTACAAACAGAATAAAATATCTAAGAATACAACTAACAAAGGATGTAAAGGACCTCTTTAAGGAGAACTACAAACCACTGCTCAAGGAAATAAGAGAGGACACAAACAAATGGAGAAACATTCCACGCTCATGGTTAGGAAGAATCAATATTGTGAAAACGGCCATACTACCCAAAGTAATTTATAGATTCAACCCTATCCCCATCAAGCTACCAATGACCCTCTTCGCAGAACTGGAAAAAACCACCTTAAACTTCATGTAGAACCAAAAGAGAGCCTGCATAGCCAAGACAATCCTAAGCAAAAAGAACAAGCCTGGAGGCATCACGCCACCTGGTTTCAAACTATAGTACAAGTCTACAGTAATCAAAACAGCATGGTACTAGTACCACAACAGGGATATAGACCAATGGGACAGAACAGTGGCCTTGGAGGCAATGCCACACATCTACAACTATCTGATCTTTGACAAACCTGACAAAAACAAAGAATGCAGAAAAGATTCCCTGTTTAATAAATGGTGTTGGGAAACTGGCTAGCCATGTGCAGAAAACAGAAACTGGACCCTTTCCTGACACCTTACACTAAAATTAACTACAGATGAATTAAAGACTTAAACATAAGACCTAACACCATAAAAAACCCAGAAGAAAACCTAGGCAAAAACATTCAGGGCATAGGCATAGGCAAGGACTTCACAACTAAAACATCAAAAGCATTGGCAACAAAAGCCAAAATAGACAAATGAGATCTAATTAAACTCCAGACCTTCTGTACAGCAAAAGAAACAATCATTAGAGTGAACTGGCAACCAACAGAATGGGAAAAAATTTTTGCAAGCTACCCATCTGACAAAGGGCTAATATCCAGAATCAACAAGAGCTAAAACAGATTTACAAGAAAACAAACAAACAAACCCATCCAAAAGTGGGCAAAGGGTATGAACAGACACTTTTCTAAGGAAGACATATATGAGGCCAACAAACATATGAAACGTATGAAAAAATGCTCATCATAACTGGCCATTAGAGAAATGCAAATCAAAACTGCATTGAGATACCACCTCATGCCAGTTAGAATGGAGATCATTAAAAAATCTGGAGATAACAGATGCTGGAAAGGATGTGGAGAAATAGAAACACTTTTACACTGTTGGTGGGAGTGCAAATTAGTTCAACCATTGTGGAAGACAGTGTGGCTATTCCTCAAGGACTTAGAAACAGAAATTTCGTTTGATCCAGCAATCCCATTACTGGGTATATACCCAAAGGATTATACATTGTTCTATTATAAAGACACATGCACATGTATGTTCATTGCGGCACTCGTTTACAATAGGAAAGACCGGGAACCAATCCAAATGCCCATTGATGATAGAGTGGACAAGGAAAATGTGGCACATATACACCATCGAATACTATGCAGCCATAAAAAGGATGAGTTCATGTCCTTTGCAGGGAGATGGATGCATCTGGAAACCATAATTCTCAGCAAACTGACACAAGAACAGACAATCAAACACCTCATGTTCTCACTCATAGGCAGGTGTTGAATAATGAGAACACATGGAGACAGGGAGGGGAGCATCACACACTAGGGTCTGTTTGGGGGGCTAGGGGAGGGACAGTAGAGGGTGGGGAGGTTGGGGAAGGATAACATGGGGAGAAATGCCAGATATAGGTGATGGGTGGATAGAGGCAGCAAACCACCTTGCTGTGTATGTACCTATGCAGCGATCATGCATGATCTGCATATGTGCCCCAGAACCTAAAGTACAATAAAAAAAAAAAACTAAACTGGAAGATAAAGTGTACAAGACAAAGCAAACTTTAAAAAGAAAGATTCATGCCAGGTGCAGTGGCTCATGCCTGTAATCCCAGCACTTTGGGAGGCCAAGGTCGGCAGATTGCCTGAGCCCAGGAGTTAGAAACCAGCCTGAGGAACATAGTGAGATCCCCTGATCTCAAAAATAAAAAATTAACCAGGTGTGATGGAGCCTGGCTGTAATCCCAGCCACTTGGGAACCTGAGGTTGGGAGGATCACTTGAACCCAGGCTGTTGAAGTGGCAAGCAATCACACTACTGTCTGCACTTCAGGCTGGTTGGCAGAGTGAAACCCTAAAAAAGGAGAGAGAGAGAGAAAGAAGAAGAAGAAGGAGGAGGGGGAGGAGGACGAGGACGAGCAGCAACAAAGTTTACTGGCAAAGTAATCATAAAAGATTAATTATACAGAAATGTTCTTTTATATATATGTTTTTTTAAAAAACCCCACAAATTTATTATCTTATAGTTCTAGATATATATGCATTTTATACATGATTTTGTAGTTTGGATATTGGCTATCCATCTGGAAATAAAGTTAAATCTATATGTTAGGAATAAAATTAAATCTATAAGTTAGAGCATTCATAAAAAATGTATTCCATTTGGGTTAAAGTCCAAAATTGTAAGAAATTTTAATAAAGGTATTTTAAATTTTTAAAATAAATTTTGGAATAAAACCCAAGGGAAACCCCTGTTTAAGTAAGCCTGATGAGAAAAAAAGAAAAAACCTTCTTCAATAACACAAAAATTGAAAATCATAAAAAATTTTCCAATTAAATAGTATAAAGAAAAACTATAAACTTTAAGAAAAAATGAATCTATTGTGAAGGAACATTTTCAACATTTATAGCAGACTATGAATTAAGATCAAACTTTTATAAGGAAATGCTACAACTAACTAAATAAAAATTTTTAAAGAGCCAATAGAAAAGTGAATATGATATGAGTTGGCAAATCATTGAGGAGTAAATACAAATGCTAAAAGATATTCAATTTTTCTAAATATAAAAATATGCAAATTTTTAAATGTCAATTTTTAAAAAAAATTTTTAAATTAAAGATGGGGTTTCACCACGATGGCCAGGCTGGTCTTGAACTCCTGACCGCAGGTGATCCACCCACCTCGGCCTCCCAAAGTGCTAGGATTACAGACGTGAGCCACAGTGCCTGGCCAAAATGTCAAATTTTTGTAATTAATTTTAAAAAATTTATACAAACAGAATAAATAATATGATGTACCTTTACATACCCAATAACCAGCTTCAAAATTTACCCACAAAAGTTTTGTATTTGCCTAAGGTAAATTTTAGCATTTACCCTAGAGAAACTCTTGTGTATTTGAACAAACAAGTGTGTAAAATGATTTATATTAATCATTGTTTGCATAAAGTAAATTGGAAACACTTATGCTCAGAAAAAATGAAATCATTATACTATAGCACATGCATACTACGAAATACCACATGGCATTAAAAAGTATGTTAGTAAAATGACAAAATCTTCAAAACACACTGTTGAGTGAGAAAAGCAAGTTGCAGAATAATTCATATAGTGTTATATCATTATTTTAAAAAAATAAAAGAAGCAAAATAATATTTATGTCTTTATTCATCTATCCATCATCTATCAATCATCTATATATTTATCAAACTATAGCATAGAGTGGTATAAAATGATATTCATTAACAAATAATAATTATTTCTGGAGAGGAGAGTGAGTTGTTCAATGAAAATTCTTTAGATTTATCCTAATATTTGGGATTTTTCACAAGAATACCTTTATAATTACATAAGTAAAAATAAATACTATCATAATAATTAAGAACATTGGAATAAGAGAGTTGTGTGTGAATTTGAACTGCGGCACTTATTATACAGGTGACTTGGGTCTCTCAATATCTTTTTTGCCATTGTCAAAAGGGTTAATTTAATCTACATTGTGGAGATGCTGTATTAAGTGAGATGATGTGTGTATAAGAATCTATAGTACAGAGCTGGTATTAGCTGAAGATAACTCTTTGTACCCTTATTAAATCAAAAGTATTTTTTTCCTTGGAAGTCTGCATCTGCTCACTAGAGTTTAATTCGACAAGGGTGATGATCCTATCTGTTTTAAACACACAAATTACTTATGATGACTATAGTATCTGATACATAGCAGGTGTATATATAATATACCTTTTTATAGTACATAAAAAACAAATAAATGTTTGTACATTAATATGACATCTATACTTTCCACCAATAAGAACAGCTGTCCTATATTCTGAAATTGTATGTCCAGAACCTACCATATTCTGGATCTTCACTTAGTTTTAAATAGACAGCTCAAATTGAATATATTTTAAAACTATTCCTTCTATATTTATCAATAAATCTTCCTCTTCTCCTATTTTCTTTGTTTTATGGCACCTGATTTATTGATGAAAAGTCTTTCATCATTTTGATTATTATTTCACTGTAAACATTTTAAACTTTAATGACAAATGCCTACTTTTAAGATTTTATTGTGTTTATTTTACTGCACTGTATTTATTTATTTTCCTTTTAAAAATATTTAACTTTTAGATACTGTGGGTACATATGCAGATATGTTACATGGGTATACTCTGACACTGAGGTTTGAGGTATGAATGATCCCATTGCCCAGGTAGTGAGCATAGCATCCAATATGTAGTTTTTAGCCTTTTACCTTCTTCTCAACAACAGTCCTCAGTGTCTATTGTTCACATCTTTATGTCTATGCGTACCCAATGTTTAGCTCCCACTTACAAGTGAGAACATGTGGTATTGGATTTTTCTCTTCCTGCATCATTTCACTTAGGATAATGGCCTGCAGCTGCATGCATGTTCTTGCAAAGGACTTGATTTTGTTCTTTTTAATGGCTACATAGTATTCTGTGGTGTATATGTATCGCATTTACTTTATCCAATCCACTGTTGACAGAAACCTGGGTTGATTCCATGTCTTTGCTATTGTGAATAGCACTATAATGAACATATGATTGCATGTGTATTTTTTGTAGAATGACTTATTTTCCTTTGGGTATATACCCAGTAATGGGATTGCTAGATCAAATGGTATTTCTGTTTTAAGTTCTTTGAGAAATCTTTAAACTGATTTTCCCAGTGGCTGAACTAATTTACATTCCCATCAACAGTATATAAATGTTGCCTTTATCTGCAGCCTCACCAGCATCTGTTGTTTTTTGACTTTTTAAAAATATTCTTTCTGACTGGTGTGAGATGGCATCTCATTGTAGTTTTGATTTGCATTTCTCTGATGATCAGTGATGTTGAGCATTTTGTTATATGTTTGTTTGCTGCTTTTATGTCTTCTTTTGAGAAGTGTTTGTTCATGTGTTCCACCCACTTTTTAATGGGGTTGTTTTCTGCTTCTTGAATTGTTAATTTTCTTATAGACTCTGGATGTACGACCTTTCTTGGATGCCTAGTTTGCAAAACTTTTCTTCCATTCTGTAGATTGTTCACTCTAATAATATTTTCTTTTGCTGTGCAGAAGCTCTTTGGTTTCATTGGATCCCAATTGTTAATTTTTGGGTTTTTTTGTAATTATTTTGCTACACTTTAAATGTAATATTTCCTAGCGATTCAGTGAGCTTTTCCAAATTAGAGGAGTCATATTTTTTTCATATCTGAAAACTCTTAGTCCATTAGTCCTTGATACTTACCTTCTCCCAATTTTTTCCTTGCTTCTGAAATGGAACTTTCTATTTTCCATGTCTCTTTACTGTTTATTCTTTTCCACCAACTCCTTATATCATACTGATCTATTCTAAAAAAATCTTCAGATCTATCTTTTAGTTAGCTTATTGCAGTGCCATCTGTTATTTAAGCTATGAGTTAAAATTTTAAAAGTATTTTAATAACTTTTTTTACAATTTATCTTTGGTTTATTTTCAAATAGGCTTAATCATGTTTATGATGTCCTGTTCTTCCTTTATAAAATAAATGCATTCTTTTATCTCTTAAAAATGTTTATTTGTATGTATTTAAAAGGCACAAGTGCAATTTGATACACAGACATTTTGCATAGTAGTGAAGTTTAGGCTTTTAGTATATCCATCGCCAATGTACATTATGCCAATTAAGTAACTCATCATCATCCATTCCTCCTCCAATCCCCTCACCTTTCCAAGTCCCCATCATCTATCATTTCACACTCTACATCTATGTATACACATTATTTAGCTCCCATTTATAAGTGAGAACATGAATTATTCAGTTTTCTGTTTCCGAGTTGTTTCCCTTCAGATAATGGCCCCCAGTTCCATCCATGTTGCTGTAAAAGACATGACTTCATTTTTTATTGCTGAATTGTATTCCATTGTGTTGTATATACACCATATTTTCTTTATCCAATCATACATTGATGGACATTTAGGTTAATTCTATATCTTTGCTATTGTGAATAATACTGCATTAAACATATAAGTACAGGTATCTTTTTTGTATAATCATTTCTTTTCTTTTCTTTTGGGTAGCTACGCAGTAATAAGATTACTGGATCAAACGGTAGTTTTAAGTTTTTTGAGTGATTTCCATATTGTTTTCCTTAAATGTTGTAGTAATTTACCCACTAACAGTGCGTAAGTGTTCCCTTTTTCTGTATTTTGACAAAGTGTTATTTAATAATCTCTTAAGCTAGCTCCATCATCATGAATCTTTTGAGTGTGAATGTTCACATTCATTGTGTCCGATGTCTCTCATGGCAGTGGGTTTCTAGTTTGATCTATAGCTTTAAGCTGTGAGCTCATCTTTGGTAGCAGTTGGCTTCTATGGGAATCATTTGTGAACTGTGAGTTGTAGCATTTCCACATGAGAGTTTAGTTTCACCTCAGTTCTTATTGACTTCCCTATTTCTGAACTACTCTTTCTCTTTATTTCCTTCTTTCTTCCCTTCCTTCCTCTCTCCTACTTCTTTCTTCCTTCTTTTTGTCCCTTCTCCCTTGTTCCTTCCTTCTTTTCTTTCTTTTCCTCCATTTCTTCCCTTCCACCCTCTTCCTCTCTCTCTCTTTCTTTCCATTCCAAAAGCCAAGAATTGTCTCAAATGGGTATTTTACTTTTTGGCTGTTGAACTCACTTACATATTTCTATAAAAGTTACACTTTGCTCAAATATATATATATATATATATATATATGCACATATATATATATTTAAATGTGTTTGAGTTGGGAAGGACAGTTCTTGCTGTTTCTTGTCTGGGTGTCCTTGTCTATATTCTTCATTTTTATGAATTACATTAATAATAGCACAAAGGCCAAAGCTCAAAACCTGAGAAAACTTAGTTTTCATGTTTCCTTATTCTCTGCATGTCTTTAGATGTATCTAGCTGATTGTTGTTTTATTTTGTTTTATCATCCCCATTGCTTTAATTCAGTCCGTTATTATCTCCCTTGTGGACAACAGCAATATCCTTCTCACTGGTTCTGTGTTTCCCATCTGCCCTTTTACAACCATGGCTACATTGCTGCTAGAGTTATCATTCTAAACACAAATCTGAGCATGCGAATTCACTACGTAAAACCTATTAATGATGTCCTTTCCTCACATTGAAAATTAAACTTTCTTGATTTTGTGGATTTGCTGTCTTATTTTCTGATATCTCTTCACACCCACGTTTCTGCAATATCAGAATATTTCTAGTTTCTTGGTTTGCCCAACTGCCTTAGGCCTCTATTCCTATATACATATCCTTTTTTTCTGCAATACTCTTAAGCTTCACTCTTGCCCTATTTATTCATTGTACTCTTAGTTTGTTCACATTGCTATAACAGATTTTAGACTGGGAAATTTATAACAACAGAAATACTTCTTATAATTTTGGAGACTAGGAAGAGCAAGATCAAGGCACCAGCAAATTTGGTAGCTGGTAAGGACTTGCTCCTCAGTCCTCTTTTATAAGGGCACTAACCTCATTCATGAGGGTTAGGCCTAATCACCTTTCAAAATTCCCCACCTCTTAACACTATCACATTGGGGATTAGGTTTCAACATGTGAATTTGGGAAGCAGGAAAAAACATTCAGACTATAGCATACCCATACTTATGCTTGAAAATTCAATGTACATGTTATATCTTTTTCTAAAGGAATTCCTGACTAGCCCAAATCTGACACATAGTAGCCATGAACTAATTCATGTAATGGCCATATCCACTTAATTCTTTACACTCAAGTTCCATGTATATAATTTCTATAATCATTCTTTGTATAACATGTTTTCTCAACTACTTATTTTCTCTGACATTTTTGTCTTTTATAAAACTAATTTTCTTTGTTTCTTTGATTTTTACACTCACAATTAAACACGCCCTAACAGAAGGCTTTCTAATATCAGATTCTTCTCCTGAGTCTATTCATTTCCTTTCCAGTCCATCAATTGGCCTTCCATGTTGTAAATTCCTTAGCCTTGGGGTTCATGATGGAGGACTTTTTAGGACAGATGGAGATCAAATTGGTTCAGTATGTAGATGTCCCAGAATGGTATTATTGCAAAAGGCATGAAGGGACACATAAGAATAAAGATGAAAAGAGACTTCAGAAGATTTATTGAAGAACTAATGTTCTAGAAATCATGGGAAGACTCTGGTCCTAATGTTGACACTGACCCACCAGATGACTCTGGGCACACAGAATAGTTGCCCTGCTTCTCAATTCTCCAATTGACAAAACACAGGGATTAAAATAGGCGGTTAGTAATGCCTCTGTAATGTGAAATTCTTTTACTCTAATTGTTAAATTGCCCAAGTTAAATTATTTGCATGAGAAGAAGAAGAAACTTTTTAAATAATAATTGTCAAGAATTCTATAAAAAATAAATAATTTTAAATGGATAAACTCTACAAGTAAATCTGGGAGTGTGTGAGAATAATATTAATAAAAGACATTAAGCTGATTATCAAAATATTAGGTACATGGGCAGAAAATATAAAGACTTCAAAATATATGTATATAGTTTAAAAAGCTGGCAGATTTATAAAGCTTTGTAACAATCAGCCAGGGAAATTGCATTTTAAAGGGTAACAAGTGAGCAATTTTAACAATGGAAAAAGGCTCTGTGCTATCACTAACACCAATTAGAGAAGGAAGCATTCGGATTTTAATTAACGGATGTTTTCATGAAGTATCTAATAAAAATACAATTTTAAGGACTTGACCAATTTAATCTGAGAAAAATATTGTTGTATTTAAAACAAATATATTTTCTAAATAACCAAACATGTTTGCATTCATCAATTACGGTAAAATAAAAGCTCAAGAAATCCCAGAGCATGTAATTTCATGAACCGAGAATAAAATGAGCTCTGGGTTTGTGAACAAAATCTGCCCCTAAATGATCTCCAGAACTCTGTTCATTTTATGCAGTAGTTTAAGTTTTCTTCTATCTTGGCACAACTTATAAACAACAGAAATCTGAGTTGTGGGAATATAATTTATAAACAGAAAAAAAATGTCTGTGAATTGTGTTCTGAAGATGAAAGTAAATACATAGGGACATATGGTATTCCTTTAAAAGTTGCCAGATCATAATTGTGTGGCAAGACAGTTATCAGAAATTAATCCCTCTGTTGAGAGCAATTGAAGACACTATCCTAATGTAGGACCTTTGGAGGAGCCAGCATTAACAGAAGAAAACTCGTATCAAAGGCTTGAGGTGGGGATGAATCCAATCCAGCCTGAAAAAAATCTGCACCAGGTTTGAAAAATCACCCCATCCTCCAGTGTAAGTGATGCTAAGAAGCACAAACTGCTTTTTGAATCGAAGTCCCTGTGTTTTCTGTGAAGAAACTGTAAGTGGGGTGGGACAGAGATGGCACCTGGGAGTTCTGAGGCAACTGCTCCTCTCTGAGACAGACAGGCATCAGGAGCCAGACTGGGACCAGACCACCAGCAGCAACACATCAGAGGATGTTCTCTAAGGAAGACCATGGCACTTAAGAACATTAAGTACTTTCTTATCTGCTACCTCAGTTTCTCACTGCTCATCTACATAAAAAGTAAGCCTTTCCCATGTCTTGAACTTTGGGCGTTTTTCCTGGTTTATTTCTGGCTTATTATATTTCTTACAAATAATGGATAATGTTGCATGTTCTATAAAATACAACGCTAAAAAAGGAAGTTTTTATTTGTTTTTTTAAGTGTTCTGTGTTAAAAAAATATCAGTGATATCAGTCGACGTGAACAGTTAATTTTAGGATTCTATGATTTCCAATAAGTATTCATGTGCAGAAATTTTGTTTTTAGCTTTTGTAATAGTGAGCTGGAGAATGAAATGGTCACATAGAAAAGAAGATATTTTGTTGTGTTTACACTTTTACAAAATAGATTTGGCACTTACTAATTGATATCCTTTAAAAGAAAGTTATTCATGAGATATATTTCATTTTATTCCACATACTATATGTTTATCTTCACTTTTAAATAACTCTGTATTACAACATTTGCTCTCATAATCAAGGGGATAGTCTCAATGTTTCCCAGAAAGTAATGGTTCAAAGTGTTTCTTTCACCAGAGAAATGGGCTTTTACTGTTATGTGTTTCTGTTTTATAAATGAAGATATTATTTCCCATGAAATTCCCCAAATAGAAACAAGAGCAATGTTTCTGGGATAATCTTGTCAGTTCTATGGTGGGATGGAAAATCAGAGGAGACCAAACAGCCCCAGCTGTGTGTTTATGAAGGACAGTAGCTATTGAACACGTTTAAAATGAAGACAGGGAGAGCATGTGCTTGTTAAAGGGGCCATGTGATTTCTGTCTGTTGAATCTGAATATCAATAAGGCAAAGCATAGAGCAGCTGTCGTTGAACAAGACAACTTGGCGTTAGCACGCAGTGTTGTGTAATCTGGGTCACCTTCTGTGGCTGCACCAGTGAGATTGTTACTTGCACGGCTTATAGCTGAACATATATCAGAGCTTGGGTGAAGAAATAAGTAAATGCTATGGGTAGGTAGCTGAAGGCAAGTAGGGAGAGGCCAAGTCAAACTTTAACAAAGGATCAGTAAAATACTTGACTGCAACACACATGCACAAATGATTTTTTTTCAGATGTACTTGTTAAAGAGTTGTTATTTAAGTACTTATTTACCCTCCTTGAAACTTAAAGTGGGCCCCAGGTAATGTGAAATGAGGAAGAGAAGTGCTGTGTCTAGTTGTGCAGGTAGGAGGAGAAATAAGAAATAAGAAAAAAGAAATAAGATATAAAATGAATGTGAAGTGAATTTATGATGTAGTTTATGGTAAAAAGCTTTGTCATTCAATGCAATATATATGAAAATTCCCAGAGTTTGCTGCAGTTTGTTTTAAAGGAAATGAATATGTAATATGTTTAATAAAGAGTATAATAATTATAAATTGATAATTACATATACATTATTTGTTTTTGCTCTCTTTGAGTAGGTGATTTTATTGATAGATTCTAAATACTTTGTAATTGTTTGATTTATTCTTCAGCACAGTATTTTTATTTATTTTAAAAAGTAAATTTGAAGTCTCATTTTCTTCTATTTTTAAGCAGGTAGGCTTTTGTCTGTGTTAATATATTTGTTGGCAAGATATAATGACATTGCCTTCCCAATCAAAACACTTAGTTTAGACCTTTTAGCTGAGTTTTTTTCTACCTAACTTTAAAACATTCTGCAATCTAGAATCAGCCTTCCTTTCTACCTTTATCACCTAGTACTCTTGACATAAATTCTGTGTTCCAACCAAGTGAGTAAAATAATATCTAGCAGTAAAAATTGCTAACATTGTGTTAAACATTTTATATATGCTACATTTCATTTACTTCTTACAACAGCCATATAAGACAGATACTACTATAGTAATCCACAGTTTATAGAAGACGAAAGAAAGACTCAAATCGCAATACCAGTCTGTCTCAAACTTTGATGCACGTCAGAGCTGGAACGCTTGGTTAAAATGTGCAACCTGCCAAGTCTAGCATCAGTTACTTAGTGTCTTTATAGTAGATCCTAGGAACCTATAATTTAACAAGCTCTTCATTTCAAACACAGGTGACCAGAAGCTCTGAGTAACACAATAAATCTTTATTAAGAACCTACTACGTAATGATGCTAGGAATCATCAGAATAGTTAAATATAAATGTATTCCTCTCTTCAAAGAGATTATTTAGGTGAAAAGATATATAATATGAGCTTTATAAATGTTGTTCACTCTTATATACATAATCACTCTGTCAAGTAGAATATGTAATTAATTCCATTTTGCAGCTGAAGAAATTGAGACACAAAGAGGTTTATTAATTTGCCCAAGGCCATACTGCTAGTGAATGGTGGATCTGGAATGTGAACTTGGAGATCTGGCTCTGGAGTGTGGGCTCTTAACTTACTTGTAATAACTTCCATGAAGTGATAATGCATAAGGGCTTTAACACTCTGCTCAGAACATAATAGCAAACAAAGAAATACCAATTATCCAGGCACAGTGGCTCTGACCTGTCATCCCAGCATTTGGGGAGGCTGAAACAAGATCACTAGAGCTTAGTTCAAATATCAGCCTGGGCAACATAACAAGACTTCATTTCTACAAAAAATGTAAAAAATTAACAGGGCATTGTGGCATGTGTCTATAATCTTGGCTACTAGGGAGGCAGAGGCGGGAGGATTGCTTGAGCCAGGAAGGTTGAGGCTGCAGTAAGCTGTGATCCTGCCACTGCACTCCAGCCTGGGCAACAGAGCTACACTCAGTCTCAAAACATAAAAAGAAAGGGAGAAATAAATTTGAGTTGTTAATATCATATTAACTGAGGGAATTAATGATTCTTCCTTTTGAACTTTGAAACACGTTCCCTTAAATTTAAGATAAAATAATCACCTCCAGCTCCATACATATCTTAAATTTAAGGGAATGTATTTTTGATTTAGAGTTCTGCCTTGCTTAGCTACCAGGGGAATGCTGTTTATGTTTTGTCTAATGCCCTTTATGTGTTCCAGTTGAGGATACATGACACGAAGAATATTAGAGCAGAATTCAGGAAGAGACATTCACTTTCTATTCCTGAGCAGGTAGACATTCTCCTAACTTGAAGTTGCAATGAATTTGTCCTGATGGTTTTAATACCTGTTCCATCATTTTGCAAAACTTGTTCTAATGTGTGAGACCAACTAACTTTTAATAATTCAAAAAGAGCTGTGATTTTTTGCTTCTGATGTACTAAAAGAGAAACTTATTAGAAAGAGATCCTCCTGTGGTTCATTATTCAGAGATTGTTTTAAATAATAAGAGTACTCTATAATTAACTTTTTGGGACCTCGATATATAAATCTGTTGTGAAGGGTTTTACAGAAATTACCATACCGTGAATTAGAAAAGCAATGTTTCTTTCTCTAGTCCTTTATAAATTTGGGAGTTAACTAAATATTTACAATCTAAATGCCACATCTAGATTAATTTAAAAATAACTGTTTTAATCTATATTTAAAGTTTGGTCATAGCATGTAAATAAAATGTGGTTTGATAAAATTACTGTTAGAGTTATTAGAACAATGTCAAAGAGTTTGGGTTAGCATTCAATCTTCTAAAAACCCTTAGCAATTACCAAGTAACTGATTTGAATGGAGTAATTTTAAAAAGTAATTTCTTTCTAATATACTCAAAAGAATGAAGAATAAATAGAACCTATAAAGATTAAATATGGTCTGTCTTATTCAATCTTAATTCCAGTATTAATAAATAATTGAATTTGCTTAATAGGTCAGAAAAGGTTGTTGTTTTTCATTAGGGAGTAATCACATATTCTTAAAATTCTGCATGTGTAGAAACATTGAAAACTTTGATATTCACTATGCAAGTTAATACCTTGCAGTGGCATTTTGTAACGCACCTACCTAATTATTATTATTATTATTATTTTTTTTTTTGAGACGGAGTTTCACTCTTGTTACCCAGGCTGGAGTGCAATGGCGCGATCTCGGCTCACCGCAACCTCTGCCTCCTGGGTTCAGGCAATTCTCCTGCCTCAGCCTCCTTAGTAGCTGGGATTACAGGCACGTGCCACCATGCCCAGCTAATTTTTTGTATTTTTAGTAGAGACGGGGTTTCACCGTGTTGACCAGGATGGTCTCGATCTCTTGACCTCGTGATCCACCCGCCTCGGCCTCCCAAAGTGCTGGGATTACAGGCTTGAGCCACCGCGCCCGGCCCTACCTAATTATTAATGTGAGAAAAAAGTATCTTTTTGCTTCTTCATAAATAAAATAATCTCATCAGTTTACAGGAAAATCGTCGCTACTTCATGAAGGTTACCCAGTGTTTCCTTCATCACATAATAGAATTAACTGTGGCTTCTTTTGTTAGATACTTCTCTTAGGCAAATGAGATTTTTTGGAGAATTGCATGCATTTTTTTTCATCTTTGGTGATTTTCAAAAATTACCATTCATGGTCTCACCATATCAAATACTGAAATGTGAGTGAACAAGAAAAGTTACAGTTTTTCATTCTATTTTCAATTGTATTGCTGATTTGTCAGGAAATCTCTGAGGAGCTCCATTTTCTCCTTTAAAAATGTGAAAATGGGAGGATTACTCTTCCCCTTTCACATCATCCTCTGTTCATACCAGCATTACTATCTGCGCTTACATTGTGCTTTGCATTTTTCTTCTATGGTATGCATCACAATTTGAAAATATTATTTTCATATTGATTTATTTATGTTTTACCTGTGGGATTATAGGACAGGGTTGTAGGAACTATGAGTGTTTTGCTAAGAGGCATATTCCAAGTCAATGGGTAGCTACTGCTTAACTCAGGGTAGTCACTTATGGAATAGTTATGAAATGAATAAATTAGTAATTGAATGTTCATAGCACTTGTTATAATAATCTTCATTTCTAATGACATTTTTGAACTTTTTGTCTTACATTGTTTAACTTTTTATAACATATATGCTTTTTTATTTTAGAAAAGTTTTAGATTTACAGAAAAATTGAGAGGATAGTACAGAGGGATCATATAAACCCAATTTCCCCTATTATTGACATCTTATATTATTATGGTAGATTTGTTACAATTAATTAACCAATATTAACACATTATTATTAACTAAAGCATGTAGTTTATTCAGATTTTAGCTGACATCCTTTTCCTGTTCTAGTATCCCATCCACAATATCACATACATTTTGCTGTCTTGTATCCTGAGGTTCCTCTTAGCTGAGACAGTTCCTCAGGCCTTCCTTGTTTTGATGACCTTGAAAGTTTTGAGGAGTTCTGGCTGGGTATTTTATAGATTCTCCCAATATTAGAGTAAGTTTTATGTTTTTCTCATGATAAAACTGGAGTTATGGGCTATTGGGATGAAGACCACAAAGGCAAAGGGTTATCCTCATTATATCATATCAATAATATTATCTATGATTTATACGGTCAACATAATATGTGACTGCTGATGTTAACCTTAATCACCTGGAAGGTGGTGTTATCAGGTTTCTCTGATAGCTGTAAAGTTATTTCTTTCATTCTTCTGTATACTGCACTCTTAAGAAGGGAAGTCACTATGTGAAGTCTACACTTAAGAAGTTTGGAGTCATGATCTCCCTCCTGGAGGGAAAATTTACATAAATTATTTGAAATTCTTCTGCATAGGAGATCTGGCTCTTCTCTTTCATTTATTAGTTTATTCAATTGTTTATTTATATAACAGTATGAATTTATTTACATTTATTTTATACTCGGTTATAATTTGATACTACTTCATTTTGTTACTCAAATTGTTCCAGTTTTGGCCTTTGGGAGTTCTTTTCAGTTGACTCCTATTTTCTTTTGACATATTCCCCAGCAATGTGGGGTGCTTTTTAAAAAAGGATTTTCTTCCTTTCTGGCTCTACAATCTATTTCAGACTCATCTTGTATATTCCCTGACCCAATCCTATCATAAACCAACCTTTCTCCAAGGATCCCTGGTTCCTTTTATCAGAGAATGGTAACAGAAACCAAGATCTGGATGTGAGGTGTGCTTGTTGCTGCTGGGGTGTCATGTCTTTTAGGCAATCTCAGATGAAAGAGCACAGATATGTGTCTATGTACTAGCCTATGTATATGTATGTTTCTATAAATACCTCTCTATATAAATCTGTGCCTGTCTGTATTAAGCTAAACATGAGTTCATATTGATGCCTCTAACTCCATTTTCACATGGATCATTTTAGCTGTCTCTCCTTGCTTATCTGTAAACTCCAATTCCAATAGTGAGAAACCTGATTTCCACTATCTGCCATTTATTCACTTGTTTAAATTCAGTATACATACATAGCAGTATTAGACTGTTAACCCATACACCTATGGGAAACAACTTTATCTGTTTAAGTACAGTATGCCTATTTCCTTTTGTCTTTAGTTTTTCAGAGTTCACTTGTTTCCAGAACTACTTAGCTGAACAGTTTTTCCCCCAATCTGTTCTGTGAGATCATCTCATACATTTGTAATGCAGTTAGATTGTTGTGTCGCAGTCTGAATTACTTCCTGGGATTTCCTTGACTTCCTAAATGATTTTCTAAATTTGCATGCAATTGGATTGACTCTTTGTACTGTAAACTTCTGTATATTTTGACAAATGAGCCATTAAAGTACTATGCAGAATAATTACTATTCTAAAAATCTGCTGTGCTTCTTCTCTGCACCCTCGATTCTCTGGCAGGCAGCCACTGATCTCTATAGTTTTGTCTTTTATAGGATGTCTTAAAATTGGAACCATACAATATGTAGCCTATCAGAGCTAGTTTCTTTCTCATAGCAATATTTATTTAAGGTTCCTCCATGTGCTTTTGTGACTTGATAGTTCATTTCTTTTTGTTACTGAATAATATTCCATTATATAGATGTACCACAGTTTGCTTGAACATTCACCTACTAAAGGACATCTCTGTTCCCTTCAGTTTGGGGCTATTAAATTCATTTCCTAGGGTTACTGTAACAAAGTACTACAAACTGAGTGGCTTCAAGAAACATAAATTTATTCTATCATATCTCTAGATGCTATTAGTCTGAAATCAAAAGTTAGAAGTATCTTGCTGTCTTTGAGACTCTACTTGGAATCCTTACCTGCCTTTTCCTAGCTTCCAGTGGGGTCATTCGGTCCTGGGTATTTCTTAGCTTGCAGCTGCATCACTCCAGTCTCTGCCTCTATCATTACATGATGCTCTCACTTTATCTGTCTACCTCTCTTCTATTCTTCCTATAAGGACATCAGTCATATTGGAGTAGATGTACCCTAATGACCCCATATTAACTTGATTACATCTGCAAAAACCCTATATACAAATATGGGCACATTCACAGGTACTGAGGGTTAGGACTCTGACATACCTTGGAGACACAATTCAACCTATAACATTTAGTGTGAATAAAGCTCTGATATATGATTATAAAAACTACTTGATTAATACCACTTTTATTGAGCAAAATTAACCTCATGTGCAAATTGGTTTACAATGGATATTTTAAACATAGTAAGTGCTCAATAAACATTTATGGAATAAATAGTTGTTATGTTTCAAGAGACATGATATGAATATCCTTATGTTAGCATGTGGTAGAAGAAAGATTATGCTAAACAATGTGCCCATATTTTTCTCTTGTTTTTTGCCTTCTTTACACTGTCTCTACTTTTTACATATTCAGCCTTTCACTTTGAATTAAGGGTTCAGAAATTTCCTTCTATGTAAATTTGCCCTATGAAATTAACTTAGAGTCTGATCAATATGTAAAATAGCACTAGAATTAGGTGGAAACATGTTTTCATATTTCCTTGGGACAAATAGTTTGGCTGTCTTCCGTATTTTAATGTTCAATTCTTTAACCTACTTTTTTTTAACAAACTGCATTCATTACTTGGGGCACCCAAAAGACTACTGTCTTTTATTATTGATTCAAAACAGTGATTACAAGTTATTTTACTGTACAGTAAAAATTATAGACAGAAACACAATCATAATAATGCTTCACCTCTGTGAAAAAGTTATTGCTGCAAACCAGCAACTGATTATTTCAATGGTGATGCTCAATTTGTTGAGGTAATTTCATTTTCTCTCCTTGTATTCAAAACCACAAATTTGAGATCATCTGACTAGAGACAATTATTTGTTGTAGAGAGCTGGTCTCTGTGCAAAGCTAACTGAATTGTGTGGAGATTAAACCATAAACTCAGCCTCATTAGCACTCTGCTCTCACTAATTTGCCTAAAGTAAAATAAGTATTTAAAGGTTCCAAGAATTCTGATGTAGAGAAAAGAGTCATCCATCTGGGAATTATCAGGACAATTACGTGGAAAACCAAAAAGACTACACAATGAGGTTCTTCTAGGTTACATATCCGCCATTCCTGCCTTGGCAGATGTTAGTCACAAGAGTGGTAGAGTAGTTAAAATTATAAACATTTTTACTCTGAAAAGATTTGAAAGGTGAAATGAAAACTTTTATTATTTAGGACTAACTTTTTTTCTGAAAAAAAAAAAAAAAAATCCTCCCAAACCCTGATTTGTAAACAGCAGATACAGTTTATAGACTAGGAGTTCTCACTTCTCTCCAACCCCATTTTACATGTCTTTAGCACCTACACCAGAGGTGGGTAAGGAAAGAGAAGAAAAATGAAATGTAAAACTTTACGTTTTATATATAAATCCCTGAAAATTACATCAAACACAATATTGCAAGAAGCTACTTAATACTTTCACGGACTAAGAGTCTTAAAAGAAGCCTTAACAGCTACTCATTATAGTATTAACTATATTTCTACAATTTCTCCTAAAGCAATTATAAGACAATTAAAGCATTAGTTTCTGTAATTATAAACTCAAATAATTATAGATGTAAATACAAATTGCTCTTTACTAATCTCATTATATCAAATTTCTTTTGTTTTCCGGCTTTCTTTTTGCAACCCCTCTATGGAGCAACTGAAATCAGGAAATGTATGTGCTGTTTAATTCTTTCTGCTCAGCTGCTTCAGCTAGCAGTCTAGCTATGTGAACTGCTTGAAGTTCAGAATAGCCCTAGAATTAAGGCAAAGTTTGCATAAACTTAGTTTTTCTGTAGGCTTGGAAAGATGCAATTGTGTCCATATAGAGGGACTCAATGTCAGTAGTGAAAGCAGCCCACTACCCGCTACCCTTTTATTCCCATATTCCTTGTTTTTGAAGACAATAAATCTCTAAAACCTTTTTTTTTAAATTAGAGGACTCTATGATTCATGCTTTCTTTGCCTACCAGATACAACTAACCTCTGTTACCCGATTTATCTATGCCAGACATGAGGCTGAATGTTTTTACAAAGTTTATCTCATTTAATTCAAAGCTTGTGATGAAGATTTTATTATTTCCATTTTGCAGAGATATCTAGGGCTTGGGGTGCACAAGTAAAGCCACTAAATTGTTAATTTAGATACTTAAATTATTTTTTAATGTGAATAGTTTTCACACAAGCATATCACACGGTCAGAATTTGAAAATACCAATGTCACTATTCCTAAGACCATGGACAAAGACTTTGGTCCTGAATTAAATAGCCTTCTATAGATGCATCATGGAAACACTGCATCCAGACTTTTGGCTTTATACATGGAAGCAGTCATGTAAATACAATTGTCAATTATAAATCAGAAAATCATAAGGGAGAGAGATGCAGTGAAAAGTTCATCAATCAATCTTCTAAGTAGGTTCCACCTGTGAATAATAATCTTTTGCTCAAAACCATAAGAAATACAGATATTAAAGGTAATTTATTATGTGTTCATCACCAGCTACATGTGCTGCAAGTATAACTTCAAATGTCAACATACTGTATACCCTCAAAGGGAATTTTTGTGTGATTGATGATAGAATTTCAGAAACTCATCAGCTTTGGGAATAAACTGGCTTTTAAAAATCCAGATATCATACCAAACATGTATTCTATCATGTACATTTCTTTAAGGTATTCTTTTTAACTCTAATAGCCAGTAGTGCATAGTGGAATTGCTAAGATTACAGATTGTCACAAAGATATATTTCATTAATTCTTAGGGTCAGTTGTAGTTCTTGCCATTAATATAACTATTTTTTTTTAAAGAAGGATGGTTTTTATTATGTCCTTCTTCTAGTAGATATTTTACTGTTTATTGTTCATGGCTGATAAACTTGTATTTATGAAGTCTCAGACATTTAACTCAATATGCTTTTGTTTTTTCATGACATATATGTAATCATATGTTATAAAGTACATTGGTCAGTGAGGTTGTGTGTATGACATTGGATTAAAAAAATTAATGTGTAAAATAAATACATGGCGGGGGGCAGTCATTTAAGTGATGAGTTTCTCAGCTCCAACTCCAGATGCTATGATTTTATTGTTCCTGTGTAGGACCAAAAAATCAATTTAAAAAATAAGGTGTATATAATTCTGATTCATGTCATTTACAGGTTTTAAGAGATGCTAATCCATAGGTTAACATGGAAGTTGGTAGATTATTGATTCTTAAAGTGTGACAAAGACTGGTGTGAGGGGAAAAGTGCAAAAAGTGGAAGTGGGAAAAGGGCACGAAACACTCAAGAGCACAGTGCATTTTGGGACTTAATGGAAAAACGAAACAGTGGGAACTGATGTGAGATGAGGGTGTGTGGGCAGTGTCCACATAATTAAAGGCTTTAAATGCTATAATGAATTATCTTATACTAGAATTTTCTTGCAGTCAGAGGTTCCCAAATGTTTTCACATTGCGGCCTGTAGAGAGAGGATAATACCTGTGCACCATACTTGCTCATGTAGTCAAGACTATTGACAACCAGAGGTGATCACGCGGTGGCTTTTGCAGCTCTGGCACCCTTTAGCCTACTCTTCCCATGTTGGAAAGTGCCACGAAAGGGGGTTGAAAGCCACTGAAGGTCTTTAAATTGGAGCCATGGCATGCTCAGACTTGACCGAAATGAGGAGGGACTAAGAAAGGGCAAGCAAGGCCTTAGTTAGAGAAACCTAGTGTGAAATATGGAGACCTCAGACGGTGTGGTCCTGGTAAGGACGAAGCAGAGTGGGCTTCGATACTTCAGGGGAACATTAGCTTATTCTTTGATGAGAAATGGGTGAGAGCGAAAGGGAGGATAATGATTTCCAGGCCCCCAGTTTATGTATCTTAAATAATGGTATGACATATCTAAAATAGTAACGCATGGAAAACGTAGGATGAATTGTTATAATTTAAATGTATTTATTTTGGAATATCAGAGTGACATTCTGGTGAAGCAAACCAGCAGACAGTTGGAGATATCCCTCCAAAGTTCAAAGGAGAGACCCAGTTAGAAGATAAAGAGTTGAGTCCTTACAAATTCAGTAACTATCATGATGCCCATCCTATGGAATACTTATTAGAATAAGAAGAGAGAACACAAAAAATCTAGAGAAAAGTTCTATAAACTAATATACACTATGTATTCAAGGCTTAAATATGAGTGTTCTTACTCATTGGTTCAGTAACTCTCCTAGGAGAAATAGTAGAAAATGAGAGCAAAAAATAGCATGTGAAGGAAACCATACGTTATGTATAGTAGTGAAAAATTAGAAATAAGCCTAACATTATTAATCAACTTTGCATGTTTATACTAATAAAATGCTTGAAACATAAATTGTGATGCTTTGGGATCAAAGAAATAAACACAATCCGGTAATCAAAAGTAAATTGAAGCAATTTAAATATTTCCTGCAGTGTCTTAAGGAACACACACATATACACACATGTATAATCGTAATATAAGGTGCAGAGAAATATTCTTTCTCCATTTTATGTTCTCAATATCCTGTAAAAATATTATTTCTTCATTGTTATAGCCTCTGTGTCTCTTACTACTTCCTAAGGTCTAACCCCTGAAAAAGGTTGGAACTTTCTCTTGAAATTCTCCTCATGGGTTCTTTTATTCTCTCAGAAATACATTTCTGTTCTTTCTTGTGTAAGTCCCCTCTCCTACGTTCCCAGATTTTTAAAATTTCTTTTTGGTTATCTCGATTCTGTATCACAAAAGCCCAGGAATAAAACTAGTGAAGATAAAATTTTTAATATAGGTTAGTAAGGCGTATGGAAGACGAGCAAACAGAACCAAATGTGCTAGAGTGGGCCAGGGAGCAGGGAAGCATGTCAGCACTTAGTCAAAAGGTCATTTTTGTTTTCCAAAATGTTAAAAAAAAAAGCACATACCAGATATCAAATTTTATATAGTCTATGATATGAAATTTGTGATGTAAAAAACATGCTTGGAAAACCAAGGAACAATTCTGGAGGGAAACATTTTAGAAATTTTTTTTTTTACTATGTGTTTTTGGGGTAACAGGTGGTATTTAGTTACATGAGTAAGTTCTTTAGTGGTGATTTGTGAGATTTTGGTGCACCCATCACCTGAGCAGTATACACTGAACCCCATTTGTAGTCTTTTGTCCCTCACCCCTTTCCCACCCTTTTCCCCTGAGTCTCCAAAGTCCATTGTGACATTCTTATGCCTTTGCATCCTCATAGTTTAGCTCCCACTTATAAGTGAGAACATATGATATTTGGTTTTCCATTCCTGAGTTACTTCACTTAGAATAATAGTCTCCATTTTAATTCAGGTTGCTTCAAATGGCTTTAATTCATTGCTTTTTATGACTGAGTACTATTTCATCATCTATCTACACACACACACACACACACACACACACACATATATATATACATACATATATATATACACATACATATATATATATATATATATGTATATATACACCAAAGCTTCTTTATATCAGTTTCTAGAAATTTAACAACAATTATCATGGGATATTGAGATTACAAGGGATTGCAACATTTTTCTTTAATCTTGTTATAGGTTCTATACTTTCTATAAGTAGGCAAAAAATCTTCAATAAACATAAAACAGAATATTATTTATATTAAAATGAATTTTATTTTAAAAATAATTTAGATATGCAAACAATACATTGTAAGTCACAGAGCTACTGACAGAAGTAGCTATATCTAGACAAAAATATTAAGTAAATATTTGCTGTTTTTAAATACTAAAAATTATATTAGAAAAATGTCTGTTTCAAAAATATGCAAGAAAGGAGAGATCATTTATTTCAATTGTAAGCTATGTGTGTTTGAATCATTTTATTTAAATTCCATGTTTCTCATCTCACATTGGGAATAATTATTTTAAACTGCATAGGAGTGTTATGAGGATTAAATAAAAAATGAATGTGTGACATTCACCAGGTCTTAGCTTCAGATTGACAGTCAAACTTGAGATTCACAATAGACTTCATCAAGCACCAGCTCTGCTTGTGTTGAGGAAAGCACACAGGACAAGTGTCATAGCATGCACATCAACAACACAGCAGAGGTCTCATGATTCCCAGACACAGCTTTGGATGTCCCAGTCATTCTCCACTGCAGGTGTGGTGGCCACAGGAATAAAGTTGATTGAATACAACTTCAGCTGGGGAAAAACATCAGCTCTGAGATCCTGCCTTCCGTTTTTATATCAAACTATGTGTATTTGACAGAGTAGTCACATCTAAGCAGGTTTATGTGATTAGCCCCATTTCAGGGCAGCTCCATTTCATTAGTTCCCAATTACTTGTTAAGCAACCTTGACAATGAGTTACACAGGCCTAGTCTCTTCCATGGGACTCTCATTTATCTTGCATCAATATAGGTAAATATCTAACTATTCCTCAGTTGCTGCTGCAAATCAAAGGTCTAGTCTTCAGGCATTTCCACAGAGAAGGCCAAAGAAACAGCTGTTAGTCCTGTTTCAGTATGTAAAATGCTCAGGATAGTGCCTGACACATAGTAAGCAAATAAAAATCTTAACAGAACGATTGTATTTGTTTTTTCAGAATTGACAAATAACGTGTTTATTCTTATACCGTAATTGAAAAAAAAAATAGAACAAAGGAATCCGCTACTTGGTTAGACTATCTTTTCTTCATGGATAGCTTTCAAAATGATTGTTGCTAAAATCAGAGGTTCTCCCTATGTGTCTGTCAAATTCCTTTCACATCAACTAAAATTAAATCACATGATGTCCTTGAAATCATGTTGTGTTACAGGTCAGTGGTTATCATAGAAGACTTTAAACATTCATTACAGGAATATTGAGGGATGACGGCAAGCTGTGATCTTGAGAGTTGTTGCTGAAATAGGCTATTGGATTGTGAGTTGGCCATTAAACTGTGAAGGATCATTCATAACAACATGAAAGTCACCTTGATTAGGAAGTTACCTAGTTGGTAACTGGGAATATTGGTTGAAGAAATTGAAAGAGTGGTGAAAAGAGAAGTTGGTGCAAGAGCACAGCTTGTAAGAGGATTGTGCAAGAAGATGGTAGCTAAACTACTTTTTATAACAAATAACCATGAATTTTGGGGTAAGAGTGAAAATAGAGAGATGATGGGGATAGAATAATGGATAGAAGAATAGATGAGGCAACTTGGTAGAAGACCTCACCCTTTAGAGGAAAATAGCTGGTAAAAACGTCTTTTCAGTAGGATGTACAACAGACTAGTTGCAAACATGTCAGATTCTCATTTTTAACACATCAGTGTTACTATAAAGCCTCTCTCTCTCGCCAGATCTTCAATTCGATTTTATTACTTTTATAGCTTTGGGGAGTGGAATGGTAGCAAATATTACAACTGGGCTATGAACAGATATAACATGACTCAGAGGCCAATGTGATAGAAACAACTGCTCTTGAGACATCACAGTCCACACCTTTGATGTGGTGACTGACAGCAAAGTGAGGTGTAACCCATGGTGTGGTGGATACTTCTGGGCAGCAGTGGAGCACAGGTGGATGACTCAGGAGACTAAGCTCCTTCTCCCATATTTTATCAAGGATGGCCATGTCAGGGGAAACACATATGCTGATTAAATACTGAAAGAGAATCATCTGGATAGAGTTAAAACATTCTCAATAAATATTCATTTTTAACAATTACTAATTAATTTATTTTACTTATTCTTTGAATTTGAGCAGAATCTCTCTCTCTGTCTCTCTCTCTGTCACTCACTCTCTCTCTCAATTCCTTGGGCTTGTGTGTGCTCTCAAGACTAAGACTGTGAGGTCACAATGTTTCCTGTGATACAGACTTGAAAGAGTGGAGGTCTTTCTCTATACTCCTTGCAGCTTGGTACTATTCCTATTCTCAGCCCCTTCATGGTTTTTTACATGAAGGAAGAGCTAATTATTGGTGCTCCAGGACTTGGCAAAGCCAAGAAAAAAAGAGATTTTTCTTTTCCTTCATGTGGTATCAGTTTGATTGCTTGTTTTCTGGATAATAGGAGAAGGTTTCCTCTCAAAGGGCCCAGTCTTTTCCCAATAGTAATAGTAACAACCTCATTTATTGAGAACTGGATACTTAGAATTGTATATAAACTCTGAATCTTATAAAACTCCTGCAAGCTACCTGTTATCTATACTTTAAAATAGTACAATTATTCTCATGGAAGTTCAGTCATTTGACACATTGACAAAGTAAGTGACAGAGCTGGGACAGAACTAAAACCTCTTGGTATTCCCACCATTCCCGTCTTGATAACCATAGACCTTAGTTAACTAAACATTTAAAACAATTGTTTGTAATTTGTCTTCCTAATAATAATGTAACAGGTTTCAAATTATCCTAATTACTAAAAGGCCTATATACCTGTAATGAAACATGAATTTTGAAATACATTTGCACTATTCATAGGTCACAGGAGAGATAAAATGAATTTCTGGAATATGGCCTGAATAAATAAGAGCTAATTAGAAAATGCAGTAATATGTTATATTTTAGAAATCAGAAAGGCAGAACTTGGTAATAAAGGACTGAGGCTGATAAACAGGAAGTTGAGAACTATAAGTGGTTCTGGCCCTTGGAACTGCAAAATAGTTTCACCCAATGTAATCAGGCTAACATATCGCTCCTGGCAACCTGCTGCCACATCCAAAATTTTCTCCTCAGAGTTTGTCATTTGTGTGAATCAGGCCTTCCAGAAAGTTCCAATTTCAAAAAGACATTTTTACATTAATGCATCAATTCGTAGATTTACTTTCAGTTTCCTAACCTAAAGTAGGAACTTGAAGCAAGAATATCTAAAATACATCAATGGTAGGGAGTTTCGGGGAGATTTTAAGCATATGAAATTGATGATGGTGGTCTCTGTAACAGGGTCCCTGATTGACCTCAGAGCAGCATGGAGGCACTGACTTCTTGCAAGGGAGAGAGGCGCTGGGGAAAGAAGATGTTAGAAACAATAACAAAGCAAAATTTCCTTATGTGCAGTTTATCCAAGGGTGGCTCACAAATAGAATTATTATACTCAGGAAGGAGAAAGAAATATAGCTAACCAAATGATCCACCTGGAATTACTTCTTTCTTAGCTACACAAACAGGTAAAAGCAAATACATACATTACATTTAACAATTATGTTCTGAAGAGGTGTCCACGTTTGAGCAAGATGGAGTAAGAGGGACTGGATTCATCCTCCAGCCTGAAGCAATAATAACAAAAAAAAAACCTGGCAACACATATGAAACAGTGATTTTCAAGATGTCAGCTATCAGATAATGAAGAGTAGTCATCTCTAAGAAATGGGAAACAAACAAGGTGAGCCCTATTGCCTGAACTTACTACCTTGAGAGACTTTCCAGGAAACAGCACAGAGAGAGGAATTCATGGAGAGCTGAGTGTTTGAGGAGACCCAGACAGATAAAATTCACGGGACAGAGTACCTGAGAGGAGAGCAGCACAGAAACAGACCAGAGAGCTGCAGAAGCTTCCTTTTAGTATTCAGCTGAGTTTATATAAGCACATGCAGGTGAGGAGAGTACCCAAGGCCTGGGAAAGAAGAAAGCTGAAATGATTAGAGATAATAACACCCAGCACACATTGAGGGATAAGAATTGTAGCTGCTCCTAGTAGCCAGACTGAATAACTTCATGATTTATGAAACAGTTGGTAAGATATTACCTCGATAGTTATAAATAATTTTCTCCAGGTTCAGTACGCTCTTGTGCTGCTTAACAAATCTTAAAAGCAAGACCTAAGGAATCAAACTGTTTCTAAACAACTGCATTCCGGAATAAATCTCAAGAAGCCATGCATAGAAACAGGAGACTAAGGCTCAAATGAAGAGAAAAATCAATCAATGAAAACAGATCATAAATTTATCCAGATGTTAGAATTACCCAATAAGGACACTGAAACAGTTATTACAACTTTATTCCAGATGTTCAAAAAGTTAAGTAGACATATGAAATCTGAGAAACATTCAAATAAACTAATAGAGACAGAATCTACAAGGCATAAGATGAAAAGTACATTGGAAAGGCTTAGATGTTGAAGAAAAGGTTAGTGAATTGGAGACATAGCAAGGGAAATGATCCAAAATTAAACACAAAGAGAAAAAAGAATTAGAAAACAAAGCAAAGCAAAGCAAACAAAACACCCACAAAACTTTGACAACTTTACAAAGTTTAATATACGCAAAATTGGAATCCCTGACAAAGGGACTGAGAAGAAGAAACAATGGCCAAACAATGGCCCCCCCAAAAAATCCCAAGTACAAGAAACACACACACACAAAACCATACCAATTTTCTTTCTTAATTATCTCACAACCTATGATGTTTTTCTGTTATCAAGCAGGAAATGTCTTCCTGAAATATAATTGTCTTCTCTAATTCTTGAATGCTATTTTTCTTTTGAAAATATTTTGTCTGTTTTTAATTTCTTCTATGGAAAATTGTGCTCTCAATTCACTCTAATTTTCGTTCTTCTGTAGGTGCTCCCTATTTTCTTTCTGGTTTCTTAATGCATTTTCTTTATCTTCAGTGTATTGTGATGTGCCTTGGTTGGGGATTTATGTTTACTGTATTTTCATTTTTTTAATGTTATTTATGATTCTTAAGACTTTTTCAGCTTCTTGAATGTGAAGTTTCACAAACCTTATGGGTTTGGGGAAAATCTGAGTCATTTATCACTTTGAATATGGTCTCTTCCCCATTCTCTGTTCTCTCTCTGGGTATTACTTTTAGATGAATATCAGATCCTTCTATCATTGTTGTCTATTAATCTTGCTAACATATTTTCCTTTTATCTATTTCTTTTCAGCTATGTCTAATATGCCCGAATTTATTGGTTTAGTTGTAAGTGCCAGTGCCTACATTTTCCTTTTCAACAGATCAATTTGCCTTTTAAAATGGATCTATTCCTTCTTTATATAATGTGCTTTATTTTTTCATATTACAATTAAAAATTTTATAAAGATATAGTTCTTACATGGTTATATATCTTCTATATAGATAGTTATATATCTTACCCTAGATAATTATATATCTTTAGCTATTTAAGTGTGTAGTTGTTATATAGATAGTTATTTTTATCTAGTTGTATAGAAGTTATATTTGTCAGTCTATGTCAAGGTTTGGGATTTGCTCTCCTATCTGTTGTTTCTGCTAACTTCTTGTTTGTTTGATTTTCTTATTACTTAAAACTTTTTCATTGTGAGTCTTTCTCCAAGATGTTTTTAAAAACATTTATTTTATTTATCCTATGGGTACATTTTGGAAATGCGTCCTGGTCATATCCCTATAGAACATCTTTTCCTGTGCTTTTGCAAAGTGGCCAAAATCAGTTTTTTATGTTCCCTTTGTGTGTGTGTATTTGAAGGGAAGAGGATCTCAGATCATATGGGTACCGTAAATGGGATAGATGCAGAGCCTCAGGGTTTTGATTTTCTGGAGGTAAGGTGTGAAAGGACAGGAAGTCATCAGCTTCATTGTTGCTCTACCACATCCCTGACAGTGGGAAGATTATTTTTTAGGCCTTCTTTTTCCCTGAACAGCTTAGGGAGTGGACTTGTGTCTTTTATCCCATTCTATTAAATTGATTTTTACTTTCTTCAACACTATGGGATAATAAACTTATGGCACTTTGCAAATCGTTTATTTTAGGTTTTAATTACATTTGGGAATTTAATACTTCAGTATTTCCTTAATTTTCTAACATTAGTTGGTTACGTTTTATCAAATTAATGTTTATTACTATAAAAATTTTATACTCAAAATAGCTTTAAATTAGTGTACATGACAAAATTTCATTTGATTGACTTTTATTTTAATTCAATCATCAAAAATTCATGACACTGTTGGGTATTAGTTTGTGTTGTTACTTTTCTATGGTAAAGGCAGAATTTACGAGAGATTTTATATTTATTTCAAGACGCCACATATATTTGTCTTTTCAGTTTCCAGAGTCCTTAGCATGCATAGTGCTTAACAGAGCACATTCCTGGACAGCCGGTTATTATTCATTGAAATTTTGGATTCTATATATACTTATAGTGCATTATATATACATGCATGTGTACATACCAGATTGTAAGTTTCATTCCATATTGCTCTTTACTTACCTATCTATATTCTTCTGGAAGGCTTGCATTTAAGTTAAGACCTTAAGTTTGTTTTCCTTGAGTCTTTTGGTGGGGGAGTATTTTTTAAATAAATGATATGTAAGAACTCCGAGTTCTCATAAAATTACAAACATTTTTCAACCTCTTGGCAGGCTATAGAATTGTTAATCCTTTTTCAATGGTCTTTAGATGCTGTCCTGTTGCCTTCTAGCTTGCAGCTGGCCCAAGGCCTGAGTGAGGGTGATGCTGGATTGTGTCACTAGCATACTAAACACCTGAGTCCTAAAGGTCAAAGCTGAAAACCAAAGTAATGTGTCAAATCCCAAGAGGCAGGCAAGAGCAAGGGTCAGAAGCAAAATACTGACAAGTGAGACCAGTGTGGGATATCCAGCAGGTTAGAGCAGGTGAACTCGGAGAAGTAATTTGGGGCTTTTTCTTGTAAGATAAAGATTCTGTCAGTAAAAGAATTTTGAGCCAAAGAAGGAGTGGAACCAGACACTTAAGAAACCAGACACTTTCACAGTCTCACTGAGTTGTGTGTCTCATGATGGCATATTTTGTAGTTTGTATTTCACTGATAATGGAATGGTTCAGTTCACGCCTTTGTGTCTGTAGCACTGCAACATTTAATAGCTGAAATATATTTGAGCAGCTTTATTTTGGTCACCCTCCTTTCTTCCACCCACATGATTAAGATTTGTTAATGGAGATATTTGTCAGACTGTACAAGATTGTCAATTAGATTTTCTTTTAAGTGCAACATATGGCTGAGGATCTAATCTTATTTCTGCCTGAGACCTGGTGTACCTAGGATGATCCTAATAAAGTATTATGTCTTCATAAAGACAAAAACCAGGCTTACTGTGGAACACAGCATCACAGAGCTGGAAGAGAGTTACTTTGGTCTCTACTATTAGGTCTAAGAAAGATAGCATCTTAACTCTTCCAAGTTTTTTTCTTTTTACTTTCTCTTAAGACAAAGTAAGGCATAATCCCTCATTAATATATTTTATAGATAGAAGAAGGCTGTAAAGTATGAGCACTAGACTGGAGAATCTGAGTTCTAGAATTGTCTAAACTACAAAATACAGATTGCTTACATCTGTCTTGGACTGTTTTTCTATCTGCAAACTGGAGGCATAAATAAGGTGCATAGCTATGTAAACAAGAAACACTTTTTCATCACAGGTAAAATCAGGGCCTCTAGAACCAGACTGCAGGGCTTGAATTCAACCTCCACTACTTAGCAGATATTTGGCTTCAGAAAATTACCTTTGCAAGCCTCACTTTATTCATTGATAAAATGGAAATAATAATGGTACTTACAATTTGGGGGATATTAATCTATACATAGTAAGTAAAGATCTGATGATTGAGGATCACCCAGGGGAGAGTCCAGAGGGAAAAGGGAAGAGGGCCCCTAAGGAGCAGTCATTTTAAATGACAACTGAGAAAATAGAATTCACAAAGGAGTCTGCAGAACTTAGAGCGGAAAAGAAAAAAGAAAAGTATGAAGTTATGAAAAAGAATAACTTTTAAAAGACAGAGACACAAGATAATTCAACTACCAAGACTTCAAGTAAGAAAATGACTCCAAGTGTATTATTACCCCCTGGCCAGTAGGTTCATGGGGTGGTGAGGACAGTAACCGGATGGCAGTTGGCTGCACACTGAGTGGAAGCTGAGTGAGAATAGATGATGAACATAGACAACTGTTCTGACAGGTCTGGCTGTAAAGAGAGGAAGACAGATACTACAGAGCTATAGGGAAACGAAGGAGAGAGAAAGATGGTTATGTTATATACATCGCTTCTTTTCTTTTGTTCTATTTTTAGCAAAAATGTGAACATGCTTACATACTTACAGAGAAAAGAGAAATTGCAGATGGAGAATAAAGAAAGGCAAGACCTTATAGGAAATACAAGAATCTTATTCTGAGCGCGCTGAAGTTGTATCCTTGGACAAAGAGAGGAAACCCCGTAACTTGGTTAATAGGAGGAAAGCAGGAATAGAGCATATGGATGTAGATAAGTTTACATCATTGGTGCTGAAGAATTAAAGAAGGTACCTTTAACAGGTTCTATTTACTTTGCAAAGTAAATTGCAGAGGATGAAGAAGTGGGGTAAGAGGATTAAATGATTCTGGAGAGAGGAAACTAAGTGATAGCTTTCTCCACAATTTCTGGATGTATAATTTTCAGTGTTTTGGACAATTGAACAAGTTGATTCTAAAACTGAATAGAATAATAAAGACATGAAACTGTCTAAAGCATTCCTGAGGAAGAATAATGACTTGGAGGGAATATGTCCTACCAGATAATACAGCAGGAATGATTATAATGCTATAATAATTTAAAAAATATGACATTGACTCAAGGGGTAAATATATAAACAAAGACTCAGAAAGGCTAGTATAGAAATGGAAAATTATACATAACAGAAGTGGTATTGCCATCATTGGGAACAGAATAAATGGTATTAAAATTTTTTGCCCAATTATTTATTTATATGGAGAACATAGAATTGATCTTCTTATTTATGCCAAAAAACTAATTCTAAATAAATTAATTACATGGGAAGAGAAAAAATTTTACACTTTAAAAAAGCAAAAGAATATTTTTTACCTCAATGTAAGAATACGTTTATTTAAGACAAAAGTGGTGATTATAAAAAATTTAAGGAGAAATTCAATTACATTAACTATAATAGTCAAAAATAAGTAACATAGAAAAATAATCAGCCAACTGGAAGAAGGAATTTGCATGGCATAGAGTCAACAAGATAATGATGATCATGTACAGAAAGCACTCCTTTAAATCAATGAGAAAAATGACAATGGACCAAATAACAAAATGAAAATGAGACATGAAGAGCTATTTCACAGAAGAGGAAACATGAATGGTCAAAAACATAAGAAAATGCTGTCCATCTCTCTAGTTATCAGGGAAATGCAAGTTTAGATCACAGATAAATGCCATTTTGCATCCAGATTGGTAAAAACGATTACATCTTACAAAGCCAATCTGATAGGTATGTGGAACAGCAAGCAAGAGTGACTCTTACATAGCACTAACGCAAGTATACATTGGCATAAACTCTGGAAAGCAATTTGAGGTTATTTTATAAATTTGACCATAAATTTACTCTAAACTGACCAGTAATTCCACTTCTATACACACACTAATGGAAAAATCTTTATTGTGTATGTACGATAGAAAATGTGTACGAAAATATTCATACAGCAAAAAATCTTGAAAAATAAAAATATTTTTGCCTTGACAAGAAAAGGAATAGACAAACTGGTATATTTATACAGTAGGTTGTTGGAGAATTTTGAAAATGAATGAACTACTGTTATGTGGAATCTCATGCATAAATTGTTAAAACCTAATGTTGAACCAAAAAGGCAGGACTCCATAGACCGTGAGGCGCTATACAGGCATGCCTCATTTTATTGTACTTCACAATAATCTGCTTCACAGATACTGCATTTTTTTCACAAACTGAAGGTTTATAGCAACTCAGCATCAAGCAATAGCATGTGCTCCCTTCATGTCTCTGTGTCACATTTTGATAATTTTTGCGTTATCTCAAACTTTTTCAGTATTTTGTTACGTCCATTAGGGTGATCTGTGATTAATGATCTTTTATGTCACTACTGTAATTGTCTTGGAGCACCACAAACCATGCCCATATAGACAACAAACTTAATTGGTAAATGTTCAGTATGTCTGACTGCTTCACTGATTGGCTGTTCCTCCGTTTCTCTCCCTGTTCTCAGGCCTCTGTATTCCCTGAGACTAAACAATATTGAAATCAGACCAATTAATAACTCTATAAGGGCCTTTCAATGTTCAAATGAAAGGGCCATCCATCTATCACTTTAAATCAAAATCTAGAACCTATTAAGCTTGGGAAGGAAGGCGTATTGACTAAGACAGCCTGAAATTAATCCTGTTGTGCCAGACAGTTAGCCAAGATGTGAATGCAAAGGAAAAGTTCTTGAAGAAGGTTAAAACTGCTACTCCAGTGCACATACAAATGATAAGAAAGTGAAATAGCCTTTTGCTGAGATGAAGAAAGTTTGAGTGGTCTGGATAGAAGATCAAACAGCCACAGCATTTCCTTAAGCCAAAGCCTAACCCAGATTAAAGCCTCCACTCTCTCCTATGAAGGTTGAGAGAAATGAGGAAGCTGCAGAAGAAAAGTTGGAAGCCAGTAGAGGTTGGTTCATGAGGTTTAAAGGAAGAAGCCATCTCCATAACATAAAAGTGCAAGGTGAGGTAGCGGGTGCTAATGTAGAAGGTGCAGAAGTTATTCATAAGATCTAACTAAGAAAATTGATTAAAGTGGCTACACTGAAGAACACATTCTCAGTGTAGGCAAAACAACCTTCTATTGGAAGAAAATGCCATCTAGGACTTTTATAGCCAGAAAGGAGAAGTCAATGCTTGCCTTCAAAGTTTAGAAGGACAGCCTGACTCTCTTGTTAGGGGCGAATGCACCTGATGACTTTAATGGAAACCAGTGTTCATTTATCATTCCCCTTACAAATTATGCCAAATCTACTCCACCTGTGCTCCATAAATGAAACAACAAAGCCTGGATGAAGCACATGTGTTTACAGCATGGTTTACTGAATATTGTAAGCCCACTGTTGACAGCTAATGCTAAGGAAAAAAATTATTTTCAAAATATTACTGCTCGTTGACAATGCACCTAGTCACCCAAAAGCTCTGATGGAGATGGGCAAGGAAGCAAATATTTTTATCCAGCCCATCTATGAATGAAGGAGTAATTTCAACTTTCAAGTCTTTTTTTTTGAGACTGAGTCTCACTCTGTTACCCACACTGAAGTGCAGTGGCATGATCTCAGCTCACTGCAACCTCTGCCTCCCAGGTTCAAGCAATTCTCCTGCTTCAGACTCCCAAGTAGCTGGGATTATAGGTGCCCACCACCACTCCCAGCTAATTTTTGTATTTTTAGTAGAGAAGGGTTTTCACCATGTTGACCAGGCTGGTCTCGAACTCCTGACATCAGGTGATCCACCCACCTCAGCCTCCCAAAGTGTTAGGATTACAGGTGTGAGCCACCATGCCTGGTCTCAAGTCTTATTATGTAAGAAATACATTTTAAAAAGAAACGTTAATTATATTTGAAGTTCTGGGGTACATGTGCAGAATGTGCTGGTTTGTTACATAGGTATACACATGCTGTGGTGGTTTGCTGCACCTATCAACCCATCTACATTAGGTATTTCTCTAATGCCATCCCTGCCCTATCCCCCCTGACAGGCTCATGTGTGATGTTCCCCTCCCTGTGTCCATCTGTTCTCATTGTTCAACTCCCACTTACAAATAAGAACATTGCAGTGTTTGGTTTTCTGTTCTTCTGATACTTTATTAAGAATGATGGTTTCCAGCTTCATCCATGTTCCTGCAAAGGACATGAACTCATCCTTTTTTATGGCTGCATAGTATTCCATGGTGTATATGTGCCACATTTGCTTTATGCAGTATATCATTGATGGGCATTTTGGTTGGTTCCAAGTCTTTGCTATTGTGAACAGTGCCACAATAAACATACATGTGCATGTGTCTTTATAGGAGAATGATTTATAATCCTTCGAGTATATATCCAGTAATAGGATTGCTGAGTCAAATGGTATTTCTATTTCTAGATCCTTGAGGAATCTCCACACTGTCTTCCACAATGGTTGCACTAATTTACACTCCCACTAAGTGTAAAAGCTTTCCTATTTCTCCACATCCTCTCTAACATCTGTTGTTTCCTGATTTTTAATGATCCCCATTCTAACCAAAATGAGATACCATCAATGAGTGAGATGGTATCTCATTGGGGTTTTGATTTGCATTTCTCTAATTACCAGTGATAATGAGCTTCCTTATGTTTGTTGTCAGCATAAATGTCTTCTTTTGAGAAGTGTCCATTCATACCCTTCACTCACCTTTTGATGTTTTTTTTCTTGTAAATCTGTTTTAGTTTTTTGTAGATTCTGGATATTAGCCCTTTGTCAGATGGATATATAGCAAAAAATTTCTCCCATTCTGGAGGTTGCCTGTTCACTCTGATAGTTTCTTTTTCTATACAAAAGCTCTTTAGTTTAATTAGATCCCATTTGTCAATTTTGGTTTTTGTTGCCATTTCTTTTGGTGTTTTGGTCATGGTCTTTGCCCACACCTATGTCCTGAATGGTATTGCCTAGATTTTCTTCTAGGATTTTTATTGTTTTAGGTCTTACATTTAAGTCTTTAATCCATCTTGAGTTAATTTTTGCATAAGGTGTAAAGATTGTCTTATTTTAAGAAATGATCACAGCCATCTCAGCCTTCAGCAACCACCACTAATCAGTCAGCAGCTGTCAACATGGAGGCAAGACCCTTCACCAGCAAAAAGATTATGACTTGCTAAAGGCTGAGATGATTGTTGGCATTTTTTAGCAATAATTTTTTTTAACTTAAGGTATGTTTACTGTTTTTTCAGGCATAATGCAATGGTACACTTAATAGTCAACAGTATAGTATAAGCATAACCTTTATATGAATTAGGAAGCCAAAAATGTTGTGTACCTCACTTTATTTTGACATTTCCTTTATTACAGTAGTCTGGAACTGAACCTACAATATCTTTGAGGTATGCCTATATTTGTAAATCTCAAGGATAAATAAAAAATAAGCAATATAAAGGCCTAAAAAGGGCTAAAATACACAAGATGGGAACAAAAAGTGTAAGGCAAAGCCTATAATGGTGAGCTAAATGTTAGGAGTGAAGTCTGAGGTTACTCAACTGTCTCAGAGTAATCAACAAAATAAAGAAGAGAAAATTTAGAATAAAGTTGGCCAAAGAATAATATTTATGTCATAAAGTCGATGAAAGAATGTAAGATAAGATCTCAAGGCAAAATGTGGGGGAATATTAACTTGGAACACAAAAGCCCCTTTAGGTCAGCTTGGGCTAAAATCTGCTACTGTTAGAAACCACACAAATTAAAATTAGAAAAACCAAACACATTTGTGAAATTAAATACTCCTTTATGCAACTGCAGGGAAGTAAGAAGGTATGTCAAGTTCTTCTTAATAGTTCAAGATACTTTCCCAAGCCATCCACAAATCACATACATTTCCTAAATGTCTCATCTTTAACAAAGCTGCACTAAGTACAAGCATTTCGTATGTCTTCAACTTGGTTCCCAGCCATTCTACTTTTCCATGATCAGCTATTTGCTAAAATAAGACCCAGACTCAAATGAAGAGGCCAATTATTCTCAATGAAAAGAAGATCTTGTTCATTTTTTCTGTTTATTTTTACTCTGAAGTAAATGAGTTATTACTAGTAGCCGTAGAACGTAAAAATAACAAATAATTGTGCCATCTGATGACTGTATCTAGCTTTTGACAGTGTTTAAAATTACCTATCATCTAGCTTTACTCTCCCCAACAAGCCAATTGTCACGTCAGCTCAAAGTATCATGAAATTCAGACCCTGAAAAAAATAAGTGACTTGTCCTAGCTAGATTGATGATAAAAATCAAAACTAAAATTCAGATCTTTTGACTCATGCTATCCTTGAATCAAATCTAAATAAGCCACTTTAGATTTCACATGTCTAGTTTACCTTTATCTAATAGCTAAACTTATTTTTATTCTAACATTCGAAGAGGATATTATGTATTTGGAAAAATGCTGTTGAAAACATAACATTTAACCTGAGAGTGGCGGTGTGTGCCAGTATTTTCAGCTACTCGGGAGGCTGAGGCTGCAGTGTAGCTTGAGCCCCAAGTTTGAGGTTGTAATGAGTTATGATCATGCCATTGGTGCCACCCTAGGTGACAGAGAGAGATGCCATCTCTTAATACTCTAAAGATCTTTTAACAAATCTTCAGTGTGTCTTTACTAAATGGAGAAACTATGTATTGGTATGTGATAATACTATTATTTGGATCAGAAAGTATTAGGTAATTCTAGGTCATTATGAATACTAACTGAATTCTTCCCTAAAATCCTCATAGCACAACTCTCAGAAATGGGATATAATATTCCATTTAATAAGATTATTATCTAGTTTTTTTTAACACAATTCAAATGCAATTAGATATTTGCTTTTCTAATGGTTACATTTTAAAGTATATTGATTTTGATTTTGAATACCATTAAATGTTTTACCACATCTGGAAAGGACACATCTATGAGGGGCAGTGGCATGTGTTCAGTAAAGGTAAATGCATGTCCTGGTTCTGGTGTATTCTCACTTAACCTCTATGATTTCCATATTCTTCATCTAAAGTTAGAGGAGTTTATCTGGATGCCTCTGTGATGGACTCTGTGGGTTGACTTGCTTAGCCTTCATCCCACCCTCCACCTATGTGATTTTCTATATTGTAGATTCTGGAAGGCTAAATCTACATTTCTCACTTTCCTTGCAGTAGGGTTCTACATATAAATTAGGTTTCACCAATTAAAAACACTTGGAAGGCAGAAGTGAAGTGGAAACCATTTTTCTCTTTTCGGCTTCATCTACAGGCTTGCACAGTTATGATGAAATGAGGATCTTGGTAACAGCATTCTCTCTAGCTACCTAAGTGTCAAGAAGCAGTTTTGGCAAAGGCAATGCCAGGCCTCTCCATTCACCAGTGTTTATCCACCTGCTTTGTGAATGTCCAGGGACCATGGCAATGGTGGCAGTGACACAGAGACAGTCCTAATGCTTGAATCATAGCCATGACCTTGTGTTTTGTACTCGACAATTCCAGCTTCAGCCAGAGAGTCAGTTCTGCTGTGTTCTGGCAGTCATTCCTGGAAGCCCCTGTAGAGCCCATTCTTTCAGCCATTCCAGTGATGCCATTTGCATCTTATTCTCAATACTAAATTTATTTCTACTTAAAATATTTAGAGTTGGGTTTTATGTCCTGCTCTGAACCCTGAGATCTAAGTTTGCTGTATGCTCTAATGTTCCTTAGATCACTGGGGCACTTTATGTGGTTTCTAATACATAGTCTCAAATATTTATGGTAATTTAAAAAATAATTTAAGTTTCTTTCTATGTGGAGTCTATTTGTAATGTAATTTTAATACTGTCCTATAATTATCCTTGTTGGTGTTGAGCACATGGGAGCCAAGTGTATAAACATATTTGTTAATGAATTGACAGCCTATAATTTCAGGAATGAGATAGCTATTAGGTGCTATTAAAATAGAGTATACATATATGTTCCAAAAAATTTATGTAATGATACAATGAATTAGAATGTCTGAAATAGATATAAGAATGTGAAATTAATTGTATTTTCTAAAAGGATTTTTTTGGATGTATATGACAAAATATTATTTACATATATATAAATATAGAGAGAGAAGAGAAATAATTATGTGGATGACTGCTAATAACCTATACATTTTAATGAGCATCCTTTTAAAACATTTATCTTGGATTAACTATTACAGCACCTATAATAGTTAATTGATATTTGCAGTCACCTCCTTAATGTCTCGATAGTCAATATTAACTGCACATGAACACTTTACATTCTTCTTGAGCTTAAAACTATTCAAATGCCTTTAATCCTTGTGCATATGTTCCCAAATTGCCAGGAGTTCTTGCAATTCCTCTATTCTTTATATTTTAAAGAATACAATACAGAAAGATCTACATATTCTACAAAATGCAGATGATAAATTACTCACTTTGGAAACCGATATTTGTGATCTAATTAAAAAACAAAGAAACAACAACAACAAAACAAGAACTGAGCAAGCCTGCAACATTATCAGGCTCAATTCTGGGGATAACTTTGTTACTGAATTATAAGAAGTGAAACCAAGGATGGATGATAGGTGATGAAAAGGAACTACAGTGTTCAGTCCTAATATTGGTAAAGAGTGCCTGAAAATGAACGGCACCAAGGAATGCAAGCAGAGGAGTAAGTCAGATCCGGGAAAGCAAACAGGGTAGGGCACAGACAAGGACATGTTTCAGAGGAAGCAGCTGCCCAGCAGCTGCTGGACACTCCAAAAACAGAGAGATTCAAATTGCTGTGTAGCAAGCTGTAAAGTCCAAAACGTAGGAGAATGGCTGGGTCCCAGGTGGTCTGAGGGAAACTGGATGGTCAAAGAAGAAAAGTCGTGAAGACATTCCAGCCAATAACGGAAGACATTTGAAGTATCAGGACTGAGAGTCATTTTAATAATGAAGGCAGATTTCCTGTCCTAAATTTTGGGTTTTCTATTGTACTTTGGAAGGAAGAACTTATCCCACAGTAAACAGTCCAGGCTGAGCAGAAAGCTGAAGGTACTGCACTTAGTTAGAATATATACTGAGAGGCAAAAAGGCTGTCATATCCATTGGGTGGCAAGCTTAGGATTTTAGTGGAGTGTTAGGTGGAGCAGTCAGGTTCTGGAAAGATAATTTTGTGCTGAGAGAAAGATTTAGGCACAGAAACCTCAGGGGACAAGGATGAAAGACGAGAGAAAAATTGGTCCTTTGCTGAAAATTCACTTGCACCGAAAAGAAAAATCACACAGAAAGGCGTGATGTAAACATCCAAAGTCAAGTAGAGAGGGATCTGTGCCTGTGCATTCTTACCATCTACAGTCATTTTCACAGCAGACAAAAGCACACAGGTGCTCATTTCTAAAGCAGGGCAAATGCAATTAGCTATTACAACTCAATAGAATGATCTATATTCTAGTCACATCATGTTGTTAGGTGTGTTTCTCAGCAGCACACTGAAAAAAGAAGTTGATTTGTTTGGCCTGACCAGTTTTCCCTCTTACAGTAAAAACAAATGTTATGTATGAAAATTTGGATTTTTGAACGTTTATTTTATTTGTTCTATTCAAATTTATTTTAATACAAGTGGTACCTGTAGGCAAAAATCAACTAACATTTATTAAGCACTTTTTTGCCTTGCATTTTGCACGTAATAATTTATACAGAACTATATAGTTTTCACATAACTTAGTAAGTGCTCATAGCACTAATGGTGAAATTTTAAAGTCAGAGTGAGTATTGCAGGGTTCAAGCTTCAGACCTATTTTCAAGCAGTTAAAACCTTGAGCAAATTACTTCCGTAGTCGCTGGTTTTAACAAATGTAAATGAGGATGATAAAAACTGTTTTACAGCTTGTTTGAACAGGATTAAAGGGGTTTACATATGAAATTCAGTTACATTTAATGAATATTTATTAACAAAATAATGTTTGCGAAACAGCATGCAAAGGCTTTGGGGGTAATACAAAGGAAATAAGCTATGGTTTTGGCCATTGAGGTCTTGAGTCTAAATGGGGAGACTGAAATATACACTTTAAAACTAGAGAAAATGCAGGAACTGTGAGAGCAGTGAGAAGTGCAGCATGGAAGTGACTGAAATAATGTCCACATTCAATCACTCTTGATGTTCAATAAATGACTTTCTCTTTTTGTTTAAATTATTTTAAAATAAAAACAAGGAACAAAAATGTACATTGTCACTGATGCGTAGAGGATCTATAGTAGTAGATGATGAGTTATTCATTAATTTATTAGCACCGGAGGTCTTACCATGCAGTAGGTCAGAGCCCCAAGGCTCAAAGAAGGCTCTAGTCCATTTTAACACAACTATATAACTTGGGAACATTCTGGATCCTCTCTTTACCTGGCCCTTCCACTTACCATCTATGTGACCTTGAACAAGTTACTTCAATCTCTGTTCAAACTACCATTTGACCCAGCAATCTCATTACTGGGTATATACCCCAAAGAAAATAAATCAGTCTACCAAAGAGACACATGCACTTGTACGTTCACTGCTACACTATCCACATTAACAAATACATGGAATCAACCCAAGTGTCCATTGATGGTAGATAGGATAAATAAAATGGTTACATATATACCGTGGAATACAACACAGCCATAAGAAATGAAATCACATCCTTTGCACCAACATGGATAGAACTGGATGCCATAATCCTAAGTAAAATACTACATTTTCTCACTTATAATCAGGAGTTAAACACTGGACATAACATGGGAATAATAGACGCTGTGACTACTCGGGGCAGGGGTGTCCTGGGCTAAAAGCTACCTGTTGGGCATGATGCTCACTACCTAGGTGGTGGGATCCTTACTCCAATCCTCAGCACCACGGAATATTCCCATATAACAAACTTGCAAATGTACTCCCCGTAACTGAAATAAAAGTTAAAAAACAAAACCTCTCTGTTCTACGATTTCTCATGTACAAAATGGGAATAAGTATAGGTTGTACGTTGTTAAGATTATTATGAAGATTAAATGAGCTAATCTATATAAAGTTATTTTAAAAGTGCTAGTAAACAGTTTGGACTTAATAAATGTTACCTATATTTGTGAATGTCATTTTTACTATAATAATGGTGGTGATGCTTTGGCATATCTTTTGGTAAAATAGTGAGAATAATAAAATTTATCTCTTAGTTGTGTCACGAGGGTTAAAATTTAAAATATCTGGTTTAATAGGTCTTTGATAAATATGAACTATTATGATAATAGTGATTATTACTAAAAATAATTCCTTATAAATGTTTAACATTTCACAATGTAACAAATGATTTTATGTAAACAAATCTAAAAATATATACATTTATAAATATAAAAATATGTGTGTGTTTGTGTGTCTATATAGGATTTACATTATATACATATATGTATAAATGGCGGTATATATACCCATGTATATATATTTGGGTATATATACACATGTATATATGCAGGTATATATACATTGTTAGAAGAGGATTGCCAACTACATTTAAGATACTATATTAATTAAGATACTATATTAATGCAAATATGCATATAAATAACATACCCGGTGCTCTATATGTAACCTAATGTGTATATATATGTGTTATGTGTATATACTGTAAATCATACAATACACACACAAAGACACACATATACTTATATGTTTATACTCACAGATATTAAGTGTGATTAGATATAGGTAAATAAAATTCACAATTGCACAAGAGATGAACAGGCCAGATTGTTCTGTTCCTACGTATTAGTCACATTTCATAATTTGTTCATTAGACCACTGTGGTCTTCTACAGAAGATCTTTGAATTTGAATGTTTTACTATGAGACACACACAATTTCTGGTTGGTATATGGACTAACATAACGTCTTCTGTTTAATGGATTCTACATTCTTCTCTCTTTCTGTTGCTTTTCTACTACTATAACACTGGAATCCACATATTTAGAGAAATTTACTTATTGACTGTAGTCGTTCAAGATGAAGGTTACATGTAGAGCACCGGGTATGTTATTTATGAGCATATTTGCATTAATATAGTATCTTAAATGTAGTTGGCAATCTTCTTCTAACAATGGACACCTGCTGGACTAACAATATGTTTATGCAAGAAAAGTGAAAAATATCTACATTTGCACACTGGCAGATAAAATGAAAATAGTTTAAACTAGTGATTTGGGGGTATAGCTTTCTTTTAACTTTTTCCTTTGGGCTGAGGACCATGTGTGCGATGGTGTGATGTTCACAAACATTTGAATGATGTAGTTTCCTAAGCCCAGAATTACCCAACAGTGGAAGATTACAAGAAGACACCACATTATTGAAAACAATTACATTTTCTAGGTCAAAGTTGAAGGAGGATCCTGTCCTTGAGACTCTCTTTCCCTCCTCAAGGAGAATAAGAAGCCTCACTGGGCTGGCAATTTTCAGAACAGAAAAATATAAAAAGAAAACTGAGATCTTTGAGGCTTAGGAATGCATTGTCTTTTGTCTTCGCTCTCACCAAACCTATGCAGAATCTTGTGGTATCTAAATTGTTCCCTTTTCCTGGGCTGGAGACTGAGAATTATCTCCTGTCAGGAAATTGTCAGATTCCTGGATCTTCAGATCACAGATAATGGGGAAAAGGCATCCCCAAGATAATGGTAAAAGGATGTCCCAAGGTAAGAGCTATGTAATTAGCTTGCTGAGTAAACAGTTGAACTTGAAATGAATTTATTAATTTTTGATATGTATTTTTACCAGATTAAGAGAAGCTTTAGAGTTCTATCAGAAAACTTCCAGATCAATCAACAGTGATATATATAGAGAGAGAAAATTCAGTGAATGAAAAATAACTTACATACTAATAAATATATAATTAGCATATTCTATGTGGTTCACCTGACAACCATATTTGCATAGTCATATTAATTCGATATTGACTTTTGTCTTTAAAAATATTAAAATTACATAGGGAAATTTGCGGGAGTAGAAAATATCATGTGCCTCTGTTTGCATTATGTCTGTTAATAGCCCATTGGCCAAAGCAGGCATGCAGCCAAACCTGACATCCACAGGGCAGGGAAATATGTTCTCCCATGGAGGTGAGGACACTAAGAAATATTTTGATGAACAATAATCTCACCTATAACACCTGCCATTCATCCGATATAGAAGAGAAATTTCAGATGAATGAAAAATCTAAACTTGAAAGGCTAAGCTAACTTTTAAGTGTTAATGATTTTATATTGACATAATTTCAGACTTCTAAAGTTGTTGCTTGCAGCATTAGTCACAATAGCCAAGGTATGGAAATAACTTAAATGTTCCTTGCTGGATGGATACAGAAAATATGATATACAAGTGCAATGGCCTATTACTCAGCCATCATAAAGAATAAAATTCTGTCATCTGTGACAAGATGGATGAAACCTGAGGGCATTACGCAAGTGAAATAAGTCAGAAAGAGAAATACAAATACTATATGATCTCATTTCTATGTGGAATTTTAAAAGTCAAACCCATAGAAACAAATAATACAACAGTGATTACCAGAGGCTGCCGGGTGAGGAAAATTGAGAGATATTGATCAAGGAAATAAATGTTCAGTTACAAGATGAATAATCCCTGGAATCTAATGTGCAGCAATATTTTTGCTTTCCAAAATTATATAACATATTTCTTGTATTTAATTAAAAATTCATAGTTTTTAACTTTCTTGCAACTACTTTATTTTTTTCCAGCTTTGTTGATGTACAATGGTCAAATAAAATTGTACAAATTTAAGATGAACTCTATGATGCTTAGACATATGTATGTTTTGTGAAATGATTACCACAATCAAGTTAGTTAACACATGCATCACCTCACACAGTTACCGTGTGTGTGTGTGTGTGTGTGTGTGTGTGTGTGTGTGTGGTGAGACGATTTAAGATCTACTCTCTTGGGAAATTTCAAGTATATAATACAGCATTATTATTATTTATTTCTTTTAATGGGAAATTCCCCAATTGCCAGTGCTTATCTGTTTGTTACAGATTTGTAGGAGCACTTTATGTTAAACATGCTGAGTTCTTTTGCTCATCTTTTAAATTTTGAGTGCTATATTTCTTTGTACAAAAACTTAAATTTTATATAGCCAAATGAAAGAAAAACCTAAGGCTTTTCTCATATTTTCTGCTATTCTTTTCTGTAAGTGGTAATTAAATTATCACACCATAGATTTTCCCATAAACAATATAACTTAGGTATGTTGCTCCAGATTTGATGAAATGAAAAAACTTTTAATGTCCCTGAAAAAAACATGTATATATAATTAATATACAAAGAAACCTTAGCAAGGAAGGATAACTACATAGTAACTGTTTATTAGTTGCTATTCATTGAAACAAAAGAAATCATAGAAACTGAATGAATATGCAACCTTTGTCAGTCATAAAACACTGTTAACAGGCCAGACATGGTGGTGGCTCATGTCTGTCATCCCAGCACTTTGGGAAACCGTGGTGAGTGGATCACTTGAGGTCAGGAATTTGAGATCAGCCTAGCCAACATGGTGAAACCCAGTCCCTACTAAAAATACAAAATAAAATTAGCCAGGCATTGAGTAATTCCAGCTACGCAGGAGGCCAGGCAGGAGAATGGCCTGAACTCAGGAGGCAGAGGTTGGAGTGTGCCAAGATCACACCACTGCACTCCAGCCTGGGCAACAAGAGTGAAACTCTGTCTCAAAACAAACAAATAAATAAAAACACACTGTTAAGATAGAAAAAATATAATATGGCAACAAAATAGGGATGATTATTCAAATAAAATAAAAGATAGCACTTTTATATTATGTTTCTTTTTTACACATAGCAACATTTGATATTATTCTTGTAGTATTCATTCTGTTTAATACATCAAGTGCATTAATCCCTTTCCACAGTGTTTTCTCCAGTTAAGTTTTGTTTTATTTTCTAAATTGACACATTATGGTTTGTATTCATCCATTCTCACACTGCTATAAAGAACTACCAGAGACTGGGAAACTTATGAAAGAAAGAGGTTTGATTGACTCACAGTTCTGCAGGCTTAATAGGAAGCATGACTGGGAGGCCTCAGTAAACTTACAATCATGGCAAAAGATGAAGGGGAAGCAAGCACTTTCTTCACATGGAGGCAGGAGAGAGTGTGTGGTGGGGAATTGCCAGACACTTTTAAACCATCAGATTTTGTGAGAACTCACTCACTAACACAAGAACATCATAGGGAAAATCTGCTCTCATGATCCAATCACCTTCCACCAGGTCCTTCCCCCAACACTGGGAATTACAATTGAACATGAGATTTGGGTGGGAAGACAGAGCCAAACTCCACAGTCATTGTAGACATTTTTGGGGTGAAAGTGGTATTTTGATGCAGGTCCACAATCTGTAATGATTGCATTAGGCTAATTGGGATGTCTACCCCTCAAACTTTGTCTCTTCTCTGTGTTGCGAACATTACAATTGTTCTCTTCTAGCTGTTTTAAAATACGCAGTAAATTATGGTTAATTATAATATCCCTAATTTACTATCAAATACTAAAATGTATTCCTTCTATCAAACTGCATTTTTGAACCCACTGACCAACTCCTCTCCATACCTCTGCCTCCTTTCCCTTTCCAGCCTCTGGTAACCTTCAGTCTACCTCCATGAGGTCCACTTTTTTCACTCCCATATGAGTGAGAACAGGTGATATTTGTCTTTCCGTGCCTGGCTTATTTCACTTAACATAATGACCTCCAGTTCCATTCATGTTGCTGCAAATGATAGGATTTCGTTTTTTTTGTGGTATATATACTGCACTTAAAAATTCATTCATCTGTTGGTGTACACAGGTTGATTCCACACCTTGCCTGTTGTGAACAGTACTTCAGTCAGCATGGGACTGCACATATCTCTTAAGTTTTTAATCTTTTTTGAGTTAATATTATAGGTCTTGTTAAATTTTAAAAGGATAACATTCGTTAACTAGCACAGTTAAAACTAGTAAAAAAAATGTAACTACAAGAAAAATAATGTGCACGTGTAAGCCAATGTAAGATCAAGACCCCATACATTTATGAATTCAGATCAAATTTTGGAAACAATAATTTTCTCAGAAAAGAGGCTGTGTATAAAGCAGATGAATTATATCTACAAAAACAATTCTTTTTGGTGCTCTTATTTTGTAGTATGACACAGAACAAATTCTTTACTGACAAAATATTAATGTAAATCCATGCAAATTCTTCAAGACTTCTCCTTAAGGAGCTATATATGCTATCAATATGTTAGTCCTCTGAATAGTTTTAATTTCAGAGCATTCTAATAATTAATGTCAACATTACAAGGCTAGAATAGAATGACATTATTTAACTCCAATCAGTATAAACTTGTCTTCCTTTACCAAATATATTTAAGCATCTTTATATGCCAGGCTCTGTGATGGGCACGGGAAGTACTAATTTCAACAGTTAGGTCATTTCAATACTTCTTTCTATTGACTACTTTTTTCTTGATTATAGATTACACTTTTCTGCTTCTCAGATCTAATAATTTTTATTTCATGTTGGACATTCAGATGATAATTAAAGGGGTTCCTGATTATGTTAACTTTTTTTAAAAGATTTGGAATTTTGTTCTGGCAGGCAACTAAAATATGTTTTTTTCCCTGTAAATCTTGGTTTTATTTTTTTAATGCTTTTATTTTGTTTTTGAATGTATGGCATCTTTCTTCTTATATAGCATGGACTTTACTCCTAAAGAAAGGCCTTCCTGGTTTCTCAATGGTTGAGATATTCAGTGTGATGTCTTTCCATACGGGCTGAGCTGGAACTCCAACTCTCTAATTTTGACATTTTTATCTCTCAGTTTCTCAGCAGAGGATATCTGCTAGGTCCCTCAAAGACCCACGATAATTAATGAGTCTTTTGAGCCCATCCTCTGAGTGGTTCTTTCTTCTCTGGTGCTCTGGCCTATAAACTCTAATTGCTTCTGCTGCCTATGACTCTGACCTCAGCCTCTTCAGCTCAGAAACATTGCTGCTCCTCTCATTGTACTCCTTCTCTCTGCCCACAGCACAAAAGCCCTTCCAAACATCAATCCCAGGAGGTTGCTGGTGTATTTACGTGTGTTTCACGTCTAACAAAAATCATAGTTCTGTGCTAACAGTGCTCAATTCTTGAAAATAGATACCTCATATATTTCCTACCTTTTTTTATTTGTTTACATCAGGAGGGTGAGTCTTGTACTGTCTATCCTGTCTTTGCCAGAAGTGAACATTGGTGAAAGGCAGCTGTCTCTCAAAAGTGCTAGACACTTCAGAGATTAATAAACAGAAAAAACAAATTGGTTAAATTATGTGTTTCATGTAAGAAAAATGTGATTTGAGACTATATAGAGAGATCTTTGCACTATTTATGATCATAATAAGTATCAGCATTTAAGTTGGTTTGAGTAACCACAAAAAAGGATTTGGTTCTTAGTTGATTCCCTCACAATGGCCAAACTCGTTTGGATTCACAAAAAGGCATTTAATATTTCCTGTGTGTCTTTGTGTTCAGCACTATTTTACACATATGAACTATTTATTATCTCATCATAACAAATTTTGGAAAAGCTTGGGGTTGACTGCAAATGCTGTGTCAACACAGTTCAGCCAAAGATACAGTTTCAGACAATCTCTTTCTCTCAGCTCCAAAGCTGTGCCTGCATAAAACTAAAATAAACAGATGGAAAGCAAAACGTGCTGAGGGGTACAAAAACCCACGTGTGGAGAAAAGTATCAGAAACGACATCTAATTTTTCCATTCATATAGACTCTCTAAGAGTGAAATTATACTGCATGAATATAAATATCCAAACAAAGACAATCAGCTGAAGCAAAGAAGTATTTGCATCAACTTCCACATATTTGTTTAGAGTTTCCTAAAGAATGTGCTTAATTAAAAATAACCTTCAGGTGCAATGAGTTGAGTTGGTCAGTTTATTCAAAGTAAATTCTTTTTATTTGAGTGACTAGATGCATTTTTATTTTTGCTTTGGGTGAATTCAATATCCTGAAAATGGCCAACACTTATTTGAATAATTTAAGTTATTCATTTTCAAATAAAATGTTTAAAATATAACAATTACTTCTTACACTAGCATTCTAAAACAATAATCTTAGAGGTGAACTGAGGTCAATAGCCATGTATAAAGCTTATCCTGACTTCATATTTTTGAAGATTAGCCTTTCAGTCACAACAACTTTTTCTACTTAATGTTATCATTGCTACAGGTTTTGGTTTAAGAAGTAACCCTAGATATATCTAAGATCTTCACTGGCATACAGGGGCTTTCAGCATCATTGCCATTACCATTCTTGCATCATCTTCTCATCACATGAGCTTTGGTTCAAAACTCTGATTTTTAACTATTTCAAAGTCAGATTTTTATGTGTTTCTATTGGAATATAATAAACAAACTACCATAAAATCTATCAAATTTGTTTGTTGTTAATACACAAAGAAAGTGAATATTAAGAGATGAAGTCTGAGACAAGAAGTAAAAAAAGTAATTGGTTTAATTTATACATGCCATTTTTAGACAAAATAGTGCCAAAATTTAATGTCACATTAAAATTTTAAAATTAATTGAAGCACATTGTCTCTGTTTACAGACGACATGATATTTTATGGAGAAAACCCCAATGACTTCACCAAAAAAACCATTGCAGATAATAAACAAGTTCAGTAAATTTCAAGATACAAAATCAACACATAAAAATCAGTGACATTTCTATACACCAATTGTGAATTGTCTGAAAAAGAAAGCAGGAAAGCAATTTCACTTACCATAGCTACAAAAAAAAAAAAAACCAGAATGCCTAGTAACAAATTTAACAAAGGAGGTGAAAGATCTCGGCAATGAAAACCATAAAACATTGAAGAGAGAAACTAAAGAAGACACAAATATCTTCTGTTCATGGATCAGAATAAGTAATATTGTTAAAATGGCCATACAACCCAAAGTACACCTCTGCATCAAAATATCAGTGACAGGCCAACTATGGTGGCTCACATTTTTAATCACAGCACTTTGGGAGGCCTAGGTAGGTGAATCACCTGAAGTCAGGAGTTTAAGACCAGTCTAACCAACATGGTGAAACCCCATCTCTACTGAAAATACAAAAATTAGCTGGGTGTGGTTGCAGGTCCCTGTAGTCCCAGATACTGGGGAGGCTGAGGCAGGACAATCACTTGAACTTGGGAAGCGGAGGTTGCAGTGAGCCGAGATAGCACCTTTGCCCTCCAGCCTGGGTGAAAATGTGAGACTCCACCTCAAAAAAAAAAAAACCAATGACATTCTTCCCAAAAGTATAGAAAATAATCCTAAATTTTTTATGGACCCGCAATTGATCCCAAATAGCCAAAGCAATCTGGAGCAAAAATTACAAAGTTGAAAATGTCACATGACCTGACTTCAAAATATACCACAAGGCTAGAGTAACCAAAACAGCATGGTAAATGGCATAAAAATTAACATATAGACCAATGAACCAAATAGGAAATAAATCCCTGCATCTACAACCCACTGATTTTTGACAACAGTGCCAAGTATAGACAATGGGGAAAAGACAACCTTTTCAATAAATGATACTGGGTAAACTGGATATCCACATGCAGAAGAATGAAACTAGACCCCTATCTCTCACCATATATAAAAATCAGCTCAAAATTGATTAAACAATTAAACATAAGATCTGAAATGAAACCACTGAAAGAAAACATAGGGGAAAAGCTCTATGACATTTGTTTAGGTAAGGGTTTTTTTTTTTTTAAAATAAAACCTCAAAAGTTTTCTTCTAGGCTTTTTATGGTACTAGGTCTTATGTTTAAATCTTTAATCCATCTGGAGTTAATTTTTGTATAAGGTGTAAGGAATGGGTCAAGTTTCAGCTTTCTGCACATGGTTAGCCAGTTTTCCCAACACCATTTATTAACCAGGGAATCCTTTCCCCATTGCTTGTTTTTGCCAGGTTTGTCAAAGATCAGATGGTTGCAGGTGTGTGGCGTTACTTCTGAGTTCTCTGTCCTGTTTCATTAGTCTCTATCTCCTAGGCAATACCATTCAGGACATAGGCATAGGCAAGGACTTCATGACTAAAACATCAAAAGCATTGGCAACAAAAGCCAAAATAGACAAACGGGATCTAATTAAAATTAAGACCTTCTGCACAGCAAAAGAAACAATCATTAGAGTGAACTGGCAACCAACAGAATGGGAAAAAATTTTTGCAAGCTATCCATCTGACAAAGGGCTAATATCCAGAATCTACAAAGAGCTAAAACAGATTTACAAGAAAAATCAAACAACCCCATCAAAAAGTGGACAAAGAATATAAACAGGCATTTTTCAAAAGAAGACCTTTATGCGGCCAACAAACATATGAAAAAATGCTCATCATCACTGTCATTAGAGAAATGCAAATTAAAACCACATTGAGATACCATTTCACGCCAGTTAGAAGGGTGATCATTAAAAAATCTGGAGACAACAGATGTTGGAGAGGATGTGGAGAAATAGGAACACTTTTACACTGTTGGAGGGAGTATAAATTAGTTCAACCATCGTGGAAGACAGTGTGGTGATTCCTCGGGGATCTAGAAATAGAAATACCATTTGATCCAACAATCCCATTACTGGGTATATACCCAAAGAATTATAAATCATTACATACAAAGGAAATGAAATCACTGTTTTCAAGAGATATCTGCCCTCCTATGTTTATTGTGGTATCATTCACAATAACCAAAATATAAAATCAACCTAAATGCTCATCAATGGATAAATGAATTTAAAAAGTGCTATCACAAGGGAATATTATTCAGTCATAAAACGATAAAATTTGGTCATTTCCAGCAACATGGATGAACCTGGATGACATTATATTAAGTAAAATAAGTCAGGCATGGAAAGACAGATAGTGCAATATCTCACTTGTATGTGAAATCTATAAAGGTTTCCTTGTGGAAGTAGAGAGTAGAATAGTAGTTGCCAGAGGACGGGGCACCCGGGATTAGCTGAACAAGGTGGGATATGAGAGATTAGTCAATGGATGCAAAGTTACAGTTAAAACGGAGGATAAGTTCTGGTGTTCTGTTGAATAGCAGGATGACTAGAGTTAACAACAATGTATTATTTGTTCCAAAGATAGGTTTCTGAATGTTCTTATTACAAGCAAATGATAAATGTTACCAAAAGTTGACTTTTTAAATGTGAGACTATATTAGGACCTGATAATATCTTCTAATAAATGATTATAGGAAAATCACCTTGATTTATACTAAAAGAGACAATATTAAACAAAGGTATATTATTGGGAAATTTTCTAAAATGCTCAATGATGGCTTTAAAAATAAGAGAATATTGGGAGGTTGAGGTGGGTAGATCACGAGGTCAGGAGTTCGAGACCAGCATGGCCAACATGGTGAAATTCCTTCTCTACTAAAAATTAAAAAAAAAATTACCCAGGCTTGCTGGCACGCACCTGTAGTCCCAGCTACTTGGGAGCCTGAGTCAGGACAATTGCTTGAACCCAGGAGACGGAGGTTGCCATGAGCCGAGATCGCGCCACTGCACTCCAATTTGGGTGACAGAGTAAGACTCCATCTCAAAAAAAATAAAGGAGAATATTTTAAAAATATTCTCCTATTTAAAAATATAATTTCTCAACAGATGGAAATAAAGAGATTTAGTCACCAATTTAAAAGCTAGTTTGTCTATGTAATTACAATTTCTTTACTCTCTGAGTATAAACAAAATATCTTGGATCCGTTTATTGCTTGTAACATGTTGTTTCTTCCTTTCTTTTTTTCCTTACCCATTTAGTTTGTTTACCCTTTCTTCCCCTGTGTTTCCAGCAACATAGGAGGATTTAGAAACAAAACTATCTTGAGCAGCGGGGACGATGGTAAATGGATGAAAAACTAGCTTCTTGTCTTTTGGTGGTTACTATAGCAATAATCATGATGGGAGATTTTTAGCCGCAAGTGGTTTCTATAACAACATGACAGGTTGCTTTAGAAATAGATCTGAGATAAACAGATTCTATAAGGGTCTCAACCCCTTTTATCCCACAGGATTAGCATCCTCTTGGAGGATGAATATTAGTTGGCTTATTTGATGAAAGACTTAAAATCTTGCTTTTATTTTGTAAAGATTAAATGGTTAATTATTCTACAAAGACCTGGCTTTATTCTACCAGCTCTTAGACTCCTTCACTTCAGGAAATAATTGATAGCATCATTACTTTATTTCTGCACAGGAAATTGAAACAGTCTTAAAGATAGGTATTTTATAGTATTCACCCAAAGTGTGGAAAACCATAAAAAGTCCTCATGAGAAAGTGTGTTCACTCTGACATAGATCACTCAAGAACCCTTGCTTTCCTAATACTTTATATACACTATGACTGCACCTGTTGGGCTCCCTGACAGGTGGAGCTTTTTCTATCCTAACTAATGGAGCCTGAATATCCATCCTTTTTTAGGATATTCAGTGTGCTCCAGGGCAGACATGGTCCCTATTTGACTTATAATTCACTAAGTATTACATGGGGAAGTTTGGCAATTTTTTTGAATGTATTAAGTTTCAACATCATAAAAAGTGACATAGAAAAAAGCAAAGGTCTTTTCATTTCACACATATGCATCCTTCAAGAGCCCTTATAAGGGACAGATCAAGGGGAATTTATGACAGCAATGTGGTAAAGGAGTAGATGGTGGTAGGCAGGATATAATTTTTCAAGAGAAAGAAAGATGGAAGGCATAATTGAGTCAAGTAGTTAAACATAGGAAGATGGGGATCAAGTTTGCTTGGTTCGGTTCAATAGTGAGTGATTGATTATCTACTCTATGCTGTACACTATAGGTATACACAATGTTGAATAGTATATGGGATTTATTTTAAAAACTAAATTATCATATCAAGTAAAACACTCTCATGAAAGTATTAAATTAATTGATTTGAAATTAATGGATTATTTGCTTGACCTTGTTCTTCCCTCCCCACTAACCCCCAAAATATTTTAAGTGCAAAGCCATAGCCATGCTCTTCTACATGACCAGATTATGAGCAAGAATGATTTTATCTAAATTATGATATCTCATTCATTTTCTACAATAGATCCATCCTTCTATTTTTTTCTTTTTTATTCAGTTAAGCTGCCAGTTCAAAATATCAGATATTCTCTTTCAACTCTCAGAAAGATGTCAGCAACCATGCATCTCTTTCCCTCCGATTTCAAAAGTATAAGCTATTTACATTTGCCTGGTGTTTTGTGCTCAGCAATGAAGCCTCAGAATTCATTACATAATCAATTGCCATAGCCTTCTGGAGTAGAGTTTGCCAAATGGATCCCTAGGAGATCAAGACCCATTCTCCATGTGTGCCATGGGGCTGTGCACATGAGCAGAGGCATGTCTGTATTCACCAAGGTCCTGCTCAGAACAGCATGTGCCGGAGCACACTGGGCAGGGAGCCATTCATAAACTCTTGAAAAATCTTATCCAGACCAAAGGCACAACAGCATTGTAGTTGCTGTGCTCATTGCCATGGGGCGTTTAGCTAAATAAAAAGAAAGCAAATATATTCATGATGACTTCCAAGTTATCCAGTAACCACAGTAACCTGGGTTTTCCCCAAATTTGGTCCACAACTTTGAGTCATCTAGCAGAAACAAACCATTCTCTCTCTGTTCAAATATAGTGAGCTATAGAGTGAGTGAAAAAAAAAATTCCCTGGAATAAAACCATTTAATCAGCAAAGCAAATAATCATCACATATTTATTTTACTATTAGGAGATGGTATTCAAAATGTTATCAAAACCAAATACATACCTCATATATACAGGCATAATGAAAAGCATATATTATAGTTCCTGAACTTAAAGAATTTTTTTGCTAATTGTGAGGACAAGTCTTCATATATGACACGAAGAACACTTCAGGATGCATATAGAAAGTGTTAAATTGTATCTTAACAATAATAAATGCTGTGGCCACTCAGGCCAGAAGATAAGGAGTATGTAACAATATAAGGATTGATGGGGAAGGCACACCTTGCTTTGGGCTTCTAACAATTTGAATATACATCACAGTTAAAAGTATTTTGAGAAATTTTTATTCATGGCTACTATGAGAAGAATGTCATAAAGAAGATAATTTAAATTCTGGAGGAATATTGTCTTACTCATAACCACACATTATTTTTCTAGACTTCAGTTCTCTGGACAAAAATGGGAGAACACTGTTGAGAGCTGCACTGTCCAGTACAGTAGCCACTAATCACATGCAGCTTTTGAGTCCTTGAAATGTGACTAGAATTAAGTGTGCTATAAGTGTAAAATAAACAAAGAATTTCGAAGGCTTAGTGTTAAAAAGCGTAAATATTTCATTAATAACTTTTATACTGGCCAGGCATGGTGGCTCACGCCTTTATTCCCAGCAGATTGGGAAGCCGAGGCGGGTGGATCACTTGAAACCAGGAGCTCAAGACCAGCCTGGCCAACATGGTGAAACTCCATCTCTACTAAAAGTAGAAATAATTAGCTGGGCATGGTGGCACATTTCTGTAATCCCAGCTATTTGGGAGACTGAGGCATGAGAATCCTTTGAACTCAGGAGGCAGAGGTTGCAGTGAGCCAAAATCACGCGATTGCACCCCAGCCTGGTTGACAGAGTGAGATTCTATCTCTAATAATAATAATAATAATTTTTATACTAATTATATATTGAAATATAATGCTTTATACATATTTCGTTAAAAATAAAATATTTAAAATGAATTTGCCTGTTTGTTTTTCCTTTTTAACATGGTTACAGAAGACTTAGCATTCCATATGTAGCTCACATTATACTTCCATTAGATAGCACTGGCAGAGATGCTTGCTATTTAAATGTAGTATGTGGGCTAGCAGCTTCAGTATTACTTAGGAGCTTATTGGAAATGTCAAGTCTGAGGCCCCACTCCTCCTGAATCTGCAAGATTAACAAGATCCTTAGAAGTTCATATAAACATCAATGTTTAGAAAATGCTGATCTAGATAACGTTTTAGATGTTTCTTTCTATAACTCCATCTTCCTTTACATTTGCATTTTTTTCAAACAAATGTTTTAAAGTCTTTGGAGCATCCTGATCTAGCACATATTAGATGCAAAACCTTGGGGAAGTTATTTACATTCCTGAAACTCAATTTCATATTTATAAAATGGATGTAATATCTCTTCAATCCCATAATTTGTTTATAGGGATTAAGTGAAACACAAGAGTTATGCAAGGAACCAATACATTGGAGATACTTTTTTTAGTAACAAAAATAACATTGAAAAACTAGATTAATCCAATTATTTTCATTCTTATATTGATTGCCAATACTATTTGGATATACAGTGGAATGAACCAGAGTTCGAAGGGCTGTTTTTATTTATTTTACCAATGTCACTTATTTTTTTCTTTAACAGTAATTGTGTATACTATGCTTACTTAGCACACTGATAAGTCTCTAGTGAAGATATTAAAACTTTTGGATCTGTTTTTAGAACAAAAGTGTTGCATAGCTAAATCTTCCTGCACCATCATTTTATAATCGATGTTGAAATTATATGTGTTGATCATTGGTCATTTCTTCAAAACATGGCTTTATGGAGCAGGAAAAAACTTTTTCCCTTTTGTTCAGAACATTTTTAACTTTACTGTTTGAAGTTCAATTTGCTAGAGCCAAAGAAACTAATAAAATATAAGTCTGTTTTATAGTAAAAGAGGACACTGAAAAGCCTGTCATTATTAAAATATACATAGAGTATAATAAGGTCAGTGATTTCAGGCCTGATTAGCTTTAAGTAAATTTAATGTCAAAGGAATATAATTAGACCCTGATTAAAATTTATTACGATTGACAGTAAAAATGACCTTCACAACTTACATCATTCAGTCATGTTCTAAGGATGACAAAGGGCAGGTCATCTTCTATGAGGTAAATGTGTATGATTGAAGCCTGAAGCACATGCATTTGGTCCCTTACCCTGCTAACCCTAACACCCAAGACCTGATCCAAGCCAGACCCTGTGCTTAGGTGTGTAGGTTATGTAAAGAGGGACCCAGAGGCTTTGTTTCTCATGGGGATGCTTTGAGAGAAAAAGATACCTTTGAACCAGCAGGACCTGATTTCATCTGTGATGATGCTGATGATCAGAAATTATATATAAAAGCATATGGCAATGTGCCTATCAGATACAGGGGATTTAAAATATGTTCATAGAAAAGTTTCTCAGTGAGGCCACTGACCTTCTAAAGAGGAGATGACAGTAGAACAGATATATTGAGATACAGGTGATGCCAACGAATTTTGGGCAAAACCAATCTTCTCACCTGAAGTAAGAAAGTCATGTTTCAAGGTGTTTGCACGAATATTAATTGTGGTTGATAATGATGGGCACTTGCCCAGATTATTAGGTATGATTGTTAGAGAATGTTGCTGGTGATAAACTTGCATTTCTTAGAACCCCAGAACTCTCTTTGCAATATCATACAGTTTCATTTTCTTGAATTTATTCGTTCGTTAACTATGTGTTTACCAAGCACCAACTATGTACATGGTACTCTGCTAGTCAACAGACGAGTAACAAGATATATGTACTTTGGACCCTGCATTGAAAGAAAGGGCAAATAATATTTTTTTAAAACTACTTTATGCCTAATTCTTACAAGGAACTTTATGTATGTTCTCTCTTTTATTCCTTTTTTTTGTTTGTTTTTCTTTTATTCCTAATAATAATAACAACAATGATGATTAATAATGCTGACTCTGTGCCAAGCCCTGTTAGGCATTTTATGTTAATTAGCTCTTCATAACAACTCTATGGGATAGGTGCCATTTTTATAAAAATGGAAACTGAGGCATGGCCATGTTATCTTGATAAAACTCATAGACTTAGTAAGTGGCAGAGCCAGGATTTAAACCCAAGCACCAAAGTTCATGCTCTTATCCACCATACACATGGCTCCACATTATTTTCTTTAGTAATCAGACCACTAAGGCTCAGTGAAATGATTTTTCTTAAAGTCGCAGAGATGGTAAATACTAGAACCAAAATTTAAATCTCTGTCTACCATAAAAATGTCTTCTTCTGTTATATTAAATTGGCCTCAATTTAGTATTTAAGACCACATATACCGAAAAAGTTACATGTAAGACAGCGAATGCCTAGTGTTTTAGACACCATAGGAATACAAAGGAAAAATGGTCTTAAAGGAGTCCATCTACTTATTTTAACTGCTCCATGTGGATTCTATCACACTGTACATCAAAGTAAGTGATTTAACCAATGATTTGTTCTGCTTGATTTTATCAAAAGAGGTCATAGTAAGAATTTCACAGCAAGGCTTAAATGAGAATTCAGGTTTCCTTGCTCACTCATTCATTATTCAACAAATTTCTATTGACTGCCTACCATGTGCAAGCCATTTTGGCTATGTCATGATTAAAGATGTGCCCCTCCCACACCACCTCCCTTCCCACCCCAATCCTAGAACTAAATATCATTCTCTGCAGAAAGCCAGGCTAAAGAGAATTCAGCAAACCACTTTATTCTCATAAATCAGCTTTCTTAGACCTGGAAATTTTGACAGTTATATCTCCAGTAGCATTGTTTATACCTTCTATTTCATTCTAACTACATTTCATTAGCAAAATATAGCAAATATTTATTACATCATCACTCTTTTATATGAAACAATATAAGACACCATTCATTAGATATTGTTGGAAATATCAAATTTTATGTTCATAATTCCTCTATTCTGCTCTTATTATTTAAGTAAAATTAGGTTAAATATAGATAACTATAGAATTAAAATTTTTTAAAAACTGCCTTTGCATGTTTAAAAAATTATTTTTCAAATAAAGCCAACCATGTACATTGAAAAAAGCATGACTCCATACCACAGCTGACATATTCTCTCCCCATCCCTAGCAGCGACTTTTCCGTTTCTGCCTGTCTCAAGAGTTTGAGGAAAAATATACATGTTCCAAAACAATGAATAAAGTCCTGAATAGCTTTATCTGTTAGCGAGAATACATTGAGGAGTCTTTAGCTAAATATGAGGCAAACTAAAATTTGCTGTTTTAACTCAAATACGAGCAATAATAGGAGTTCTATCCACGTCTCCTTCCTTTCCTTCTGCTGACAAAGGATACATTTGATTCTTGAGGTTAATATGAGACCTAGAGACAGCTATAATTAGGGAGCTAGGGTGAGAATTAAGGTAATAAATCCTAAGAAAAGACTGAGCATACTGATGATAAGAGAATAGTTAAATAAAATGTTGAAAAAGATCAAGGATCAACAATTATACATTTAAATATACATATATGTATGGATATACATATTCATAGTTTTACATAAAGAAACCGTTAAGGTAAGAACAATGGCTTTGACAATTAATAATCAAGAAATGTTCACTGAGCATGTTATAAATAAATAGATATGGAGCACAATATAAAGATACAGTAGATCCTCTGAACAATTAAGTCCTTATTACAACTTTAATTTCATAAGCTAGCATTTCTCTGAGCCAAGCATTTAAATATTACTCAAATTTATAAAGGCTGGGCACTGTGGCTCACATCTGTAATCCTGGCACTTTGGGAGGCCTGGGAGGCTGAGGCGGGTAGATTGCCTGAGCTCAGGGGTTCGAGACTATCCTAGGGGCAACACAGTGAAACCTGTCTCTACTAAAATACAAAAAATTAACTTGGCGTGCTGGCAGCCTCCTGTAATCCCAGCTACTCAGGAGGCTGAGGCAGGAGAACCACTTGAGCCTGGGAGATGAAGGTTGCAGTGAGCTGAAATCATGCCACTGCACTCCAGCCTGGGCAACAGAGCAAGACTCTGTTTCAATAATAATAACAATAAATAGTTTAAAAATTTATGGTCAGATTTTAAGATTTTCTTGCAAAAAACAACACTGGGGAACAGAACCTTTCTAACTCAATTTCATGATTATCGTTGTCTGATCCTGACCATTCCCAGGTGGCTTACAGGAAGCGCATAGCTGACACCTTGAATTAGTCCATTGTTAGGCTCTCTATGTAAGGGTATTCATGCTTTTCTGTTGTTGTTTTGTTTTCTTTCTTAAAATAAAATTCCTCCAGTGAAAATTATTAGTGAATTGTATCTTTTTAATTTTTTTTTTTTTTTTTTGAGACAGAGTCTCACTCGGTCACCAGGCTCCAGGCTGGAGTGCAGTGGCGGGATCTCGGCTCACTGCAACCTCTGCCTCCCGGGTTCAAGCAATTCTCCTGCCTCAGCCTCCCCAGTAGCTGGGACTACAGGTGCACGCCACCGCGCCCAGCTAATTTTTTTGTCTTTTTAGTAGAGACGGGGTTTCACCATTTTGGCCAGGATAGTCTCGATCTCTTGACCTTGTGATCCGCCTGCCTCGGCCTCCCAAAGTGCTGGGATTACAGGCGGCGTGAACCACCGCACCCGGCCTAATTATTTTTATTGCTATGTTTAGCAATTGTTCAGTAAATTTTCTATTAAGAACTCAAAACCATTTATAAACATCTTATAATATCGAACACTTACGATGTGTCTGCAAAATTTAAATTTAGAGACTTAATTCTCACAAAAAAATGGCAACTGAGGCTGGGAGAGGCAGAGCAGGCCTGGTACCCATCTGCTGCCTCTCCCCACTGTCCTATCCTGCTCTTGCTGGCAAATCTCCTATGATTGCCAAATAGAAAAGTCAATGAAAAGATTGATCATAAAAACCACTGAATACAACGTTCAGATTCTTGATTGGTGATTTTAAATTAGAGAATTACCCATTTCATAGAAAAGTGCTTTAGAACTATCAAGGACAAAGGAATAAATACTACTTACAATAGAGAAGTTAACATGCTTCTTCCAGAAAGTCTTGCATCTTGCACTGTTTCATTGCTCTAAATAAAAATACTTGGCCTCATAATTAAACTAAATTACCAATATGTTTTCCATGTAAATTTGATTACTAGAAAACACATACACACAGATGTACACACACACTCAAACGAAATTTATATTTACTGCTATTTGGGTCTTCATGTTCTTCAAAACTGGTCACATTTGTTTTTACTTCTCAGTAAGCAAAAAATACTTTATTTTAGCACCAGAAATACTTAATGCAAATATAGATATAAATGCATATAGTGATTATATAAAATATTTTCTTTTCTCCTGTGCAGAGGTTTTCAAATTGCTGGTTTCAAACCCCAGTTCCTTGGAGGTGTCTCTAGGGGAAGCAGGAGCCTGGGCTGACTGGGCTGCAAGGGACCTTCCCCTGCTTCGACCTGAGCAGATCTGCTTTCCAATTTTGTACATTGGGATTACTCATGACATTTCCCTTGAAGGACTTCTGCTGCTCTTAAAAAGAATAAAAAGGAAAAGAAGGAAAGCAAAAAGTCTGAAACTCACAATGGTAGAATTTCTTGTAATAGCCAGTAGATGGCAAACTTTACTGCAAGGAAACAATTTTGCAGCCTATATAATTTGATCTGAAAATAGCAATTCAACTCTACATCCAGGAAAATTTACTATCCTGTATTTAAGTCTTCTGTGAAAACAGGAAACAAAATTTGCTGTGGTAATTTCTCTGGGAACTAAATTTCAATTATAATTTAAAATAATCCTATAACTTTTGTTCTGTGTCCATTTAAGTCTTGCTCCGAAGGTATTATCACTATGAAAACTATTGTGTTGGTCACTGAAAGTACATACAATATGCTGGGTATAATAATATTCAATAATATATATGACAGAGCTTTCTCAAGCATGGATGCAAAAACTGGGATAATCATAATCCTTACTTCATGACACTTTTGTCATTGGTCTTTGCACAGTCTGCGTTTATTTCTTTACTTGGTTATGTAATTAGTTTTAATACTGCAGTAAATTACAATTCCTTTATACATTTGAAAAATAGAATTTTCATTTCGATACATGTCTGGTTCCTTAGTGCAGTCCGCTATACTGTACCATCAGTTAATAATGCTCATGTGATGGGCTGCATTTCCAAGAGTGCCTATTAGCATTTCACCTGTGCAAACACCCATAAACCTTTGCAACGAATGGTGCTAGTGACACCAGTCACCCGAGGAGACCCAATAAGAGGATGTGGTTAACAGATGATCTTGTCCAGGAGCAGTACTAAAAGCAATTGAAAGTGTACATGGAAACAACGCGATGAGAGATAGGGCATGTGACCAGATTATAAATCTACCTATTTTGCTTTAAAAACATTTTTATCAAATCTATTCAATAATATTTTTAAAGTACCTAAAGATTATAAGGGAAACAGCAATACACTTACCACCCCATTCCTGCTTTTCAGTCCCAATGTACACTGCCCATATTTAAAACTCTTCCAGCTATTTCTTCTGATTTTTCTTTGCATTCCAAATAATAGGTGGATTTTTTTTTTTTCAGTTTTGGATACTGATGTAATCTATTGGAATCCTATTATGGTAAAAATAGGTTTAACTCTCCTGCAGTTCTCAACACACACACACCAACACACGCACGTTGGTCTGTTTTGTTTTCCATTACCTCTCTATGTCACTCTGTGCATTTTTCTTCTTTGAGAAATCCTTCCTCGAGCTCCACTTTCTCTTGCTTCTTTCAAAACTGGTTAATCTTTAAGCCAGTAGCATATCTGGGATCCTGGGACCTCTTTTCAACATCTTCTGCTTCTTTGCTCTGTTAGATTCTTTGCCTCCAAAATTCTGTCTTCCTCTTTCTTGGATTGCACCCTCATATTCATGCAGCATATTTCCAGGAATCTGAAAACAGAGCATGAGAGCTAACATTTTGAATCTTAATGCTCGAAAAGATTATTTTCTGCAAATTTGATTAGTAGTTTAGGTGGGCATAGATTTCTAATTTAGAAATTATTTCCTCTCAAGATTTTCAAGGCTTTATTTTATATCTTCTAGCTTCTAGTGCTTCTGTTGACAAATTTATAATTTCCTGCTTTATAAATGTACTGTTTCCTGCTTCAAGTAATGAAAGGTTTGAGGATTAATTTTTTGTTAAAAAATTTCACAGTGACGTGCTTTTGTGTGAGTATACTCTTTTATCAGTTTTCTTTGGCACTTGGTGAAAACTTTAAATCCATAAACTTATTCCCTTTTCATCCTCAGAACTGAAAAATGTTGTCATAATTTTTATTTATTTCTCTCTCCTCTTAATGCCCCCTTCAACACTCTACCTCTGTTTTCTTTGTTCTCTCATTTTTAATCCTCCCTGATTGATCTGCTACTTCCTGATTTTTTCTCTCCTGTTTTCACCTCTTAGTGTTTTTTTTCTAGTGTCTGGGAGATTTTCCCCAACATTATCTTCCAGTCACTCAATTGGAATTTTTGTTTCTGCTACTACATTTTTAATTTCAAAAACCTTTTTGTCTTCTAGACATTTACGTGAATAGCCTCCTATACTTGTTTCATCACTGAAGTATCCTTTCTTAACTCTTTAAACATATTAACTATAGAATTTTTTAAAAAATAAGTTTTGACTACTCCTTGAATTGTCTTTGTTACTTCCAAGTTACTTTTCTTTTTATTTTGATGTTTTGGTCTCTGTGTTTATCTTAGATAATTTCCTCAAACTTCTGATAATTTCATACAATCTGTATGTAAGAAGGTGATACTGTCCCTTCTTAAGCTGATTTATGGATACAGGGATGTTCCCTGATTATTATCATGTTCGCTTGTCATTATTCTTTAGAATATAACGAAAGTATAATTTAAAGTGTATTTAAAGAGTAATTTTTCCCCATATGTGCACATATATGACTCATATATACTCTTATCTATGTAGGCCTTTGTTAAAAGCTACTTGAAAACTCTTATATATTCTCGGGCCTTCCAGCTTTTATGAGAGTGGCTTGCCATTCTAGAGCTCTAGAGTGATCTAGAAGAGCCATTTCATTGTGGAATATACCATATCTGTATCTGTATTTTCTCTCAGGCTGGTCAAGAAAAATAATTCCATTTCCTGCTTAGGGTATAAATCTGGCTTCTGGGACATTCAGGGTTAAATTGGGAAGGAGGTTAGGGAGTATCTCAAAGTTTTGTAAATAGATATATTAAGTCCTTTGTTATCACATCTGTTCCCGCAACACCAGCACTCTCCCAATCACTGCCTATCACCAACATCACCAACAGTAGTGTCCCTGTCTCTAAATCGGCCTTTGTGGGGGAAGCGTACTTTTTCAGTTTTTTTTTCAGAAAAAATGTTGGAATATGAAGGTCTAATAGCTTCTGATAAGATTTTTAAACAAGCTTCTTGTTTACAAAACTACTTGAATTATTTCAGAAGTACCTGGAATCCCTGATTCCTGAACCCTTCTGGAGGTCTATGGCATAAACTGGCTTGGTTCAGGGATTCTACCATTGCTGCCTTGAGTTTTTGCCTGCTCTGACATGCTAAGCCTGTTACTACTTGCCCACCCTCACTACAGCTTCCATTTATGTTGGGGGGTGTGTGTGTGTGTGTGTTTATTGCTGTCCATACCTTTAATCTTTCTCCTTCTAGAATATGGGGGGATCATATTTACTGAAGTATAATTTGTGTACAATAAAATTCACTACATTTGAATATTGATAAAAAATACTTAACAAAATACTAACAAGTAGAATTCAACAAATATCGAAAAGATAATACATTATGGTCAAGTGGGTTTTACTTCTAGAATTGAGATGCTTTAACATATAAAAATAAATCAGTGTAATACATCACATTAATAGAATAAAGGGCAAAAACTGCACGATCACCTCACTTGACACAGAAACAGCACTTGACCACGTTTAACTCCTTTTTGCAATTTTTAAAAAGACTTCAACAAACTGGGAATAGAAGGAAATTACTTCAATACAATACCTCTGTTAAAAGCCTGCATTTAAATCATACTCAATGGTGAAAAACTGAAAGCTTTCTCTCTAAAGTCAAGAACAGGCAAAGATGGACACTCTTACCACTTCTATTCAATATAGTACTATAAGTCCTAGCTTAGAGCAATTAGATGAGAGAAAAGAAATAAAAGACATCCAAATAAAAATGGAAGAAGTTAAATTATATTTGTTTGCAGATGATGTCTTCTATATAGAAAATCCTAAAGTTTCCATAAATATATACAAAAAATAAAAATGTTCGAACCAATAAACAAATTCAGCAAAGTTGGAGGATACAAGCTCAACACAAAATCAGTTGCATTTTTGTACACTAACAATGAACAATCTGAAAGGAAATTAAGAAAACAATCTTATTTACAATAATAGAAAGAATGAAGTTCTTAAGAATAAGCTTAACCAAGAAAGTGAAAGACTTGCAGATTAAAAATTATAAAATATTGTTGAAATAAATTAAAGAAGACAGAAATGAAAGACATCCATGTTCCCGGGTGGGAAGACTTAATATTATTAAAATGCTTATGCTAAATGAAGAGATCTACAGATTTAATGTGATCCCTATCAAAATCCAAATGGTGTGTTTTTGCAGAAATCGGAAAACTATCCTAAAATTTACATGGAATACCCAAGATCCCTAAACAGCCAAAACAATCTTGAGAAGTTAAAACAAAACTGGAGGCCTTATGCTTCTGGTTTTAAAACATATTACAAAGCTACAGTAATCAAAACAATGTGGTACTATTATAAGGATAGACATACAGAACAAAAGAACAGAATAGATAATCCAGAAATAAGCCAGATATATGGTCAAATTATCTTTAATCAAGATGGTAATCCTACACAATGGGGCAAGAATAATATCTTCAACAAACGGTGCTGGAAAAATGATTTCCCCATACAAAAGAATAAAGCTGGATCCCAAACAACTTCTCCATATACAAAAATTACCTCAAGTTTTGCCTTCTCTAGAATGTCACATAAATGAAATCATATAGCATGTGGTCTTTGTGTCTGGTTTCTGTCACTTAGCATGATACCTTAGAGATTCTGTTGTATTGTTCTATGCAACAGCAATTTGCTCCTTTTTATTACTGAGTAGTATTTCAGTGTGTGATTATATTAAAATTTATTAGCCAGTTGATGAAAATTATGCATAAAGCTGTTATAATATTTAAATGCAAGTTTTTGTGTGGACATTATGTCTTTATCTCTCTTCAGTAAATACCTAGGAGTGGAATTGCTGAGTCATGTAATAAGTGTATGTTTAAATTTATAAGATACTTTGAAACTCTTCTTCAAATTAGCTATACAATTTTGCTTTACTACCAGCAATACGTGACATATATACAAGTGATAACACAATACTAATAACAGTAAAATTAGTCTTTTAAGTCATGACACATTATGAAAGATAAAATAAATATTGTGTAAGCATATGAGGGTCATACCAGCATGATGATGTAACCATTCTAAATTTTTATGATCGTGCTAAGATAGCTTCTGAGTATAAAAGTGAAAATTATCAGAATTAAAAGGAAAAATAAAAAGCTCGTAATCACAATGCCACATCAGTCTCAATAACTGAGAGAAAAAGATATACAACATTATAGGTCTGAATAGCACAATTAACAAACTTGGCCTAATTGATTTTTATAGATTTTCTATGAGTCAAAGAAAAAAATCACGATGACAACCAGAACACATTTTATCTGAGTGACAATGAAAGGAAGTACAGAAAACAAGAAAGCTGTGCTTATAGGTAAACCTTTAGTCGTAAATTGAAAAATGAGAGAAAGAACTGAAAAGTAAAGTTTTGAAAAAAGTAAAGTTAAAAAAAGCAGGTTAAATTGAAAGAAAGTAAAATTAAGGAAATAAAAAGTTAAAAGCAAAAACCCATAAGACAAAAAATAAAATATAGACAGACTCTAATAAATTAAAGTCCACAATTTAAAAAGACTTAAACAATTAATAACACACAGGCAAAAATGATCAGTTAGTGAAAATCAACATATAGTATTTCAATTTTGGTCATTTTAGCCATTCTAGTGGGTGTGTAGTGATATTGTTTTTACTTTCTGTGTCCCTAATGGCAGATAATTTTGAGTATTTTTCAGTGGCTCAGTTTTTATCCCTTTATATCTTTGACGGGGTTTTGAAAAGTAGCAGAAGGAAACGCGTGTGTGAAAAGTAAAAATGTTAAGTACAAAGTCTGCTTTAAAAAAGCCTAACCTCTAAAATGATTTAGTGAAAAGAAATGGGTTTTGGAATCTAAAAGACCAGAGGTTCAAAACCACTTTTGCATGACGGTGCAAAAATTGCTTAGTCTTTTTAAACCTTAGGTTTTTCATAAGTAAAATGCTTCAAATAAATGTTATTAAAATTCTATTTTTTAAAAGTTTAGAGGAGGAGCCTTGGATATGAATGCTCATTTCCTCTGCTGTCTTTCCACACTAATAAATCAACTTGTGGATTAAATAATCATCATTACCGTCATCATCGCCATCACTGCTAACAAAACAAAACAAAGGCCAAAGTATAAATTCATAACATGTCCTTGGGGGAGGAAGTCATTTGTAATACTTAATTGTATTTGCTCAGTTTGGACACAAAAACTGGAAATACTGCCCTATGTTTGTACTATTAAATATATCTTCATTTTTTCTCCCCATCACATTTTTCTTCCCTTTTACAGAGAATGCCAGTATCTCTATTCTTTTTTTCTTTCTTCTGCAAATAATATCCTTCTTTTACTTCCATTCATTTAAAAGCATATTTCAAATAGATTTTCTTCAATGAGTCTTGCTCTGGCACATTTTCCCATTCTGTATGCACTCTTGCATATTTCTATTATATTTCCCTCTTTCTTCCCATAGGTATGCATTGAGCACCTGCTATGTGACAGGTAAGATTATAGGCCCAGTAGATACAGAGAGACAAGCTATATTAGTCTAGGTACTCTAGAGAGACAGAGCTAATTGTGCGCACGCACGCGCGTGTGTGTGTGTGTGTGTGTGTGTGTGTGTGTGTATGTGTTAGTTCCAGCATGAGTCTGAGTCTGAAGGCCAGAGAAGACTGATGTCAACGCTTGAAGAAAATCAGGTAGAAGAGGCAATTATTTTGTACTTAACCTTTTGTTCTATCCAGGCCTTCAGTGTACTAGATGAGGCCCACTCATGCTGTGGAGGACAATCGCTTTACTCAGTCTACGGATTGGAATGTGAATTTCATCCAGAAATACCCTCACAGTCAAACCCCAAAATAATGATGTTTAACCAATTATCTGGGTACCCGTGGTCCAGTGATGTTACACATACAGTTAGCCACCGCAAGTACACCCCTTGTCAACTTGGCATCCATATGCATCTTTTTAAACCATACTTAATCTCCAAATAAAAATATAGGATGATCACAACCCTGTCTAATATGATACAACTACTCTGTGTACAACCAGAAATGCACTAACTCCTTCTCCAGAAGAGGAGGTAAAGTCCTTGAGTGATGTTTAGTCTTCTCCTTAATATCTCATAACTTAATACTATGAGATAAAAATAACATTATTCAAGTACTACTATATAAAACACTACATCTAATCTTATATGATAAAGGAATAAGGCAGGAAAGAAAAGACAGACAGATGATAGATAGATATAGATGGATGTATATAAACTATATGCATACAGTGAATCATACAAACATATTTATAAGAAAACAAAAGAATTACAGTCCTTATTTCTGTAGTTTGTCGTGAGGTTGAAGCTGATATTTGTAACTATCTTTTTTTGCTACCCATTCTGTATTCCCTTTGCTTTCAGCAAGCACCAGAGTTGGTCATGATTCTTACCTGGTGGAGTTGCCTAAGTCTTCATTCTTGAAGGCCTTTGGGCATTAATAGTCCTCCCTTGTATTGGGTTGCTGCTATTTTTATTGTTTTAATCACAGAGCAGACTAATACTAAGAGACACCCTAATAGAGCTCCTGTGTTCTACAAATGCTCATCCGTACCTCCATTGTGGAGTGATACCCCAGTGTTCCCGTGGTAGTCAGGATCAATCACTCCAGTAATACAATAACTCCCTCTTTTGTTTGTCTATTCAGAGACATGAGATGTCCAAAGTAATCAGGTAGCAGTCTTAAGTTTTAGTTCAATGAAATCATTGCTGTGTTTCCTGGTAGAGTCATTTTTTTCTTTAGAACTAAGAACTCTAGTGCAGCAGAGCATAAGGTCATGGGAGCAGGAAGCAAAAATTTTGCAGTGGGGTACTAAGGGCAATAGTGAATGGCGTCACTTGCCTTTCCACACCTTGATTCCTGGGCCCATGAATCTTGACTCTGGTAGAAACAGCATGATACATTGGGTGCAGATTCAGAGCATATCCAGCCTTCTGGAGAGCCATGTCAATCTCTGCAAAGACTGCCACCCAGCTGGCACTACAACTGAGTCTTTAAAAGTCCATTTCACATTTCTATCCAACCAGTGGCTTCAGGATGATGAGGAACATGGTAAGACCCAGGAATTCTATGAACATGGACCCATTGCCCCATTTCTTTTGTTGTGACGTGAGTTCCTTGATTAGAAGCAATGCTGTGTAGAATACCATGACTGTACAGAAGGCATTGTATTAGTCCACAGGTGGTAGTTTTGGTAGAAGCTTTGCATGTAGGGAAGCCAATTTCATATATAGAGTGTCTATTCTATTATAGTAAGGGTGAAGCTCTTGCCATTTTCCATTCATAAAAATAATGGAATCAGTCCAATGTAATTGACTGTCATCAGGTAGCTGGCTCATTAGCCCAAGGGAGGGTGGCCATACTGGGGACCTAGTGTTGGTCTCTGCAGCTGGCAGATTAGGAACTCAATAGTAGCTATAGCCAGGTCATCCTTGGTGAGTGGAAGTTCATGTTGCTGAGCCCATACATAACTTCCATCCCTGCCACCGTGACCACCTTGCCTTTGGTGGTTTATTGCCAACACTCAGACCTTGCCACTCTAGGATCCAAGGACTCCACTTGCATTTAGGCTTCCCAGTTCAGTGACTGGAGTCTCCCCTGTAAGATCTGGCCTACAAACCACAGAGCTCTTCTATTTTATTTCAAATAAATTCACATTTATTTCTCTCAGTAGTGGTGAAAGATATGAATTTTGCATTCTTTTAGTGTGGGTGAGTAGGTTATAGATGACAAATCTAATCTTCCAGTCTTCCTAAGCCCTTAAGACCCTTATTCTACATCAAATTAAGTCAAGTCCAGCATTTCTAGTTCACTAACTGGTCATTTTTTGGTTCATGTTTTAGCAAATCAACCAATTAGAGCCCTTCCAAAATTCTTGAACTGCAACATTAAATGAAGAGTCTCTGATTAGGGATCCAATATCAATAAATTTAGCCTGATCCAACTTTATGTTCCTTCCACCATTATCCCACACTGTCAATATCCATTCCCAGATTTATATCGGTATAAATTAGAAAACTTAAGTAGTTTCTTGGAGTGTAGTGTACTTCTCATGGATCTTACTTTGCACCTCATCTTTAGGGCCCTGCTGGAACTTGAATCTAGTTATAGGTCTAGAAGAAACGAGGAGTGACATGGGTGGGTCCTGAAGGGAATCAACATTGTAGTACATGACAAGTCCTTGGGGGAAGCCTCTAATTTCCTTAGGTAATAAAGAGTTAATTCTTCCGAATGGAAGTGGAGGGGCCACTACCAGTTGTGAAAGAAGACTCATCAGTTAGGCCTCAACATCCCCAGCTTAATCAGGATCTTCCCATACATCCCCACTTAAACTTACAGGTTTCAAAAGGGGAAAGAAAACAAAATAAACACGTAGAATTCCAGTTGTCCCAATCAGTACCCTTCTGAACAGTAAACTCCCTCTGAGAATGTGAGTTCAATTTGCATTGTAATCCAGCCAACTGCAGGATGAGATCCTGCATTTGATTTTCAGCACCTTCAGCTGCTATAAGAGATAAGGGTGTCACTCAGAGCATGCATTGAAGATGTTAGGTCATGGATTTGGTGCTTAAACTGGGCATTTAAATTTCCGAGCTCATCCTTTTCTTTCAACACATTGTCCAGTGACAGTAGGAGCAACCAGCCAACTTCATTATATTTAATTTCCCAAAATGTTCTAAAGGGTCATATACACAGTCTTACAGCTTCTTGCTTCTTACAAGTGGTTGATCAGAAGTATCCAATGTAGTTATTTTGTGTATCTCTATTGCCAGATCACACCATGGACTATTAGTGCTCATTTTACTGCTGGCAATAGAGTCATTAGAATCTTTAAATCTACTCCAGTTAGGAGGTCAAATCCAGAAACCCGGTACAAATTCAGAAAAGTTATTCATAAAATTCTGTTCCTCTACAACCACTCTCAGAGGCAAAATCTGAGGTAGTCTAGGTTCTTCAAAGAAAAAGAACCAATAGGTTATATATGCAGATGCTCCTCTATTTACTGTGGGGTTACATCCTGAAAAATCCATTGTAAACTGAAATTATCACAAGTCAAAAATTTATTCAATACACATAACATACCAAACATTATAGCTTAGCCTAGCCTACCTGGAAAGTACTCAGAACACTTACACTAGCCTATAATTAGGCAAAGTCATCTAAAACAAAACCTATTTTATAATAAAGTATGAACTGTCTTATGCAATTTATTGAAAACTATATAGAGAGTGAAAAACAGAATGTATGAGAGAACTGTAAGTCAAAAAATGTAAGTTGAGGAGAGGCGCAGAGGCTCATGCCTGTAATCCTAGCACTTTGGGAGGCCACGGCGGGAGGATCACAAGGTCAGGAGATCAAGGCCACCCTGGCTGACACAGTGAAACCCCATCTCTACTAAAAATACAAAAAATTAGCCCGGCGTGGTGGTGGGCACCTGTAGTTCCAGCTACTTGGGAGGTTAAGGCAGGAGAATTGCTTGAACCCGGGAGGTGGATGTTGCAGTGAGCAGAGGTAGCACCACTGTACTCCAGAGTGAGACTTCATCTCAAAAATAGCCAATGTAAATTGAACCATCATAAGTTGAGATCATATATAGTATATATATTCATATATACTATATTACTCCATATATATGAGACATATATATACTCCATATATAGTATATATCTCATATATGTATATATGAGAGAAAGAGAGAGGGAAAGGAAAAGAGAAAGGAGAGTTTTAGTATAAGAAATTAGCCCAGGCTATTATAAAGAACTGATTTGTCTCATAATTTAAGAGCAAGCTCCCCATTTTGTAACCTTTTAAATTACAAGCCTGTACTGTTATTCACTATTATGTCTGTGAACAATATTGTGAGAAAGTAAGTAAAAATAAGAGAATAATGTGTTAGATGAGTCAACATGAAAAGGCATGTTTTGTGGGTTGATACATTTTAGTTGCCAAATTATAAAGCTCCTCAGCATAAAACGTTAAGAAAATAAAAATGTTATAATCATAATATAGACATATATACAGTGAAAAATTATATGCATACAAGTATCCAATGAATTTGGAGAGAAAAATACAGAATTATTGCTTTCCTGAAGCTTAATATTCCAATTAGAATTTTAAAAATGTGTTCTGGGACAGAAGTCTTACAGGAAAATGAAAGTTTTCAAACTTTACTACATTAATTGCCTTGCTGTGGGACTTAATCTGTCATCTGTAAAATGTAAATAATTATATTGCTGTGAGGATAAGAAATAATACATGTGAAATACTTGGCATTTCTCATTGCAGAGAGTAGATCATCAGTGGTCAGAATGTTATTTTTTAAATGTTTTTTCATTTTTCTATGCTTTTCATTTTGGAGCATAAAATGATGGTTGTGGTGGTAAAGCAGTCACAAACCAACTTACTGCATTCATTTAGATACTAGTTTCAGTTAGACAACTTTTTCAGAGACAATTTTGTAATTCAGTTACAGTATTCTCCAAAATATTTTATGAAATAATGTGAATTTCAAAATTCTGTGTATATGGAAAATATTAACAGCTGCTTCAATTCATCCCGTTACTCAACTGTACTTAAACCTGAGAAAGGGAATATGGAGAAGGAGAAAGAATCTCAAGCCAGCCATTTTTTTTCTTATTAGAAACTATATGAGAAGTTTAGATAAATGAGGAATTAGAACTCACGATTAGAACGCAGCCAACTATATTTTATTAATGAGTTTGGTTAAGGAAGCACAAGGGTCAAAAAGAAAGATTTTTAACTTTGTCCTGAACTATTCATAAATTTAATGTTGATTTTTTTTTACTTCCTTGTAGATTCCTTTTGCAATAAAAACGACACCAGGTGCCTCTCAAATTCTTGCCAAAACAATTCTACATGCAAGGGTTTTTCAAAAGACAATGATTGCTCTTGTTCAGACACAACCAATAACTTGGACAATGACTGTGACAACATGAAAGACCCTTGCTTCTCCAATCCCTGTCAAGGAAGTGCCACTTGTGTGAACATCCCAGGAGAAAGGAGCTTTCTGTGCAAATGTCCTCCTGGGTACAGTGGAACAAGCTGTGAAACTACCACTGGTTCCTGTGGCATGAACTCCTGCCAACATGGAGGTATTTGCCATCAGGACCCTATTTATCCTGTCTGCATCTGCCCTGCGGGATATGCTGGACGATTCTGTGAGATAGATCATGATGAGTGTGCTTCCGGCCCTTGCCAAAATGGGGCTGTGTGCCAGGATGGAACTGATGGCTACTCCTGCTTCTGTGTCCCAGGATATCAAGGCAGGCACTGTGACTTGGAAGTAAATGAATGTGCTTCCGATCCCTGCAAGAATGAGGCTACATGCCTCAATGAAATAGGAAGATATACTTGTATCTGTCCCCACGATTATTCTGGTAAGTGTCATCATATCTGAATCCTAGACGGTGTAATTAGCTCTCTCTAAGTGGCAGAAGCAGAGGTTTATGAAAATGGCCGAGTTCTTGACAGGAATCAATCACTAGATAGAAACTTCCTAAACTATTGAAAATACACTGAATGCACTGAATTCTAAGTGGTTGCCTACCATCACTGTTGTTGTTTTAAATGGGCTCTACATGATTTAAAACAGGGGTTTGGTCTGGAATAAGTGGGCGCCAAGAGAATCTCGAAGACAGTTCAGGTTTCCTCATCAGTGCATCTTCCTTTCATGACAGTTCAAGCCTGCCTTCCAATCCCCAAAGCCAGCATCGCAACCTTCTGGGAAGGCAGGTTGGAAATTGATGGGTTTCTAGTTGCGATTTGAGTATGATCAACAGATCACTGATAGCAAAGTGATGGAGCATGGTATATCAGATAAATCATGATTTTTATTAAGAAAACAGCCTGTTCTTATTTTATGTCTTAGAGCAAACAATTTACCTCATATTTATCTATTCTTTACAAAGTTTCTGTTGATAGAATTTTATTTTAATAGTAGAGTAACAAGGTGACAACTCGTTATTACCAGGTTATGTGCTATTCAGCCTCCTCGCACTCAGTATTTATCCTCCCTAGCCTTTTGAATCACTGTTACTGTTTTAGGTCAGTTCTTCATGCTGGCCACATTTCTTGCTACGCTTTACTCTTGGGCTATTCCATTTACTTGTAAGGGGGTAACTTACCTAGTCTATGCTTTCTCACATGCATTCATTCTAACTTCTGCTCACCACTCTTACAGTTCCTGACTCAGATCTCCAAGACACCACTCACATTTTAATATCATTTTCCCTTAGCTCATGCCACTTTTGTACCTCCCTGAAAGCTTTCCTGAGGCTTTCAGCTTTTAAATTGCCTTCTTCTCCCAACACTTTCACGCTTAGCTCTTTATTTTGTCATTTTTATTATTTTCCAAGTATTTTATTATTTTGTCATTTTGTTATTTTCCAAGTGTTACGCAATATAACTATTTGGAAAATATTTCTCTTCAAAATTTGCCCCAGAACCCTCCAGCATCTTTTTGCTTTTAAACATTCTAAAACTATATATTTTATAAAATAGACATATCCCTGGTTGCTCTAAAATGAAATTTTTCCCTTCTCCCTCCTCCCTTACATACAACCAATCTTCAGAATCTGACGTTTTGGCATGTAAGACGTGTTCCAAATTGAGCTCACCAATTTATTTCTTGGTTTGGGTTTATTTTAACTCTCGTGCATGCTACTAAACAGCCTCCCAAACTTTCTTCTTATAACTTCTACCTTCTCAAAGTTGTTCTGAACACTGCCTTTGAAATAACTTTTATTTCCCACTTATAAAACAGACCGATACCACAGTTGTGGAGAGCCTTGGAGTGTCCCACTACACGGAAAACAATTTTAGCCTCTCCCTGAAAGCCTTTCACAATGTGGGCCCATGACAGTGGTCACGTCCTCACACATCATTCCACCAAAGCCTTATATTTACTCTAATAAATCTCCTTCATTTCTTATGCAAGTGATTTCCTTCCCCCGGAATGTCTTTCCCCCCTTCACAATGTCTACTCTGAAGTTCTCCTATACTTTTTAATGTCTAGTTCAAATATCACGTAACGCAAGAAGTATTTCCAGGTTCCTTTCCAGCTGGAAGAATGGTTTCACACTGCTACAGTAATGATACGCATTATGTCCATACTAGTTGACACCTGTATTAAAGAACTCCCCATAATTCTTTCCTATATTACAGATATCTATGTTTTCACCACCCCCCCAAATGTTACTTCCTAAAGGGCAGAAGTACTGTTTTATATTTATTCTTTAATTCATCAATACTTTCTGAGCTTCTATTAGGTGTCAGTTAGTGGATTAAGAAGAGGAGGCCCTCTTCCTCTAAAAGCCTGGCTCAGTGTTTGTGAGTAATAGCTGCTTAATCAACTGTTACTAAATTGTTCTGAGTTTTAAAATTCTTCCATCTATTTCTGGGTACCCTTCCCCATCATGAAACTCAGGTAAATTAATATTAAATAAGAATTCACTTTCTGTGTTACTTTATGTATACTCTGTCATGGTAGAATACTTGTGTCAAATGGAAAATCATTTTATCAAGTGACTTTTAATTGTCAATCCTATGCTAAAAGTTACAGGAAATATTACAAGAGCTTATAAAACAATAGTTATATGAAAAACTCCTTGTTTTTATGCCATATTGAAGTGTCTCGTTTCTTTGGAGAGAGTTATGGCAAGTGAATTTCAATTTTTTTTTTTTGAGTAGAATTAAGAATTTTTTTCTGGGGCTGGCTTGGAATTGTTTTGTTTACAATGGTCACATTAAAAAATCAATATAGTTCATTAAGATAGTGTCTTCCATTTTCTGCTTCCATTTCAATATTGTGAATGGTGATTAAAAGGCATAGATGTGAAATCAAATTAATGTTTCATTCATTCCAACTATAGCATTCTGTAATAGCTTTATATTTGTAAAAAACACAACTTGAAAACTACATTTTACAATGTATGTTTTTAAAATATCTTAATTTAATTGCCTTTTAATGAATCCTTTCAGTGGTCTAAATTTAGGCATAAAAGATAGAAAGGATATATTCTAAATGTGAAATGTAGTCAAATTCCATCATAAGGCACTTCACCCTACAGTGAATTCATTTACACTGTGGGTTGTACCACATCCCTGCAGGGTCCAACGGGAATGGGCCCCCTTTTCTCTCTATAACACTTAGGTCCACAATGAGGATGCTTTCCTTGTCAATCCCTGATATAATAGTGTTGTTCCCTATTTGACTATTTTCTTCCCTTGTTTTCTATGAAATCAGCTAAATTTTATTATTTCAGCTTTTCAAGTGACATATATAAAACTTTCTTCCAAACAGAATTTAAACGAGAGACTCATAAGACAGATAAAAATCAGGTCTATTATTAGCTGCTTAGGCTTGTTCAGGTTAAAAAAAAATGCAGTCATAGGCTTGCTCACCAATCTCCTACACAAATAGAATGGCGTGTGTTCTGGTAGCTCATTGGTGTTTCTCAGCCTTGACTAGTCATTAGCAATTTCTCAGGGAGATCTAAAACAGAGGTGTTCAGACTCTACTTTCAGAAGGTCAAATTTAATTGATGAGTCTAATGTATAGCTAGGGCTGGTGGCCTAATATTAAGTCCCTGTGAACTTTATTTGGAAACTTTCCTTGCACTATACCATCATTTAGACACACACACAGAAAGGTTTGTTTATTTCGTTGCTATCCCATGACCACCTGTGTTTGTGGCAGCTCAGGCCAATTAATGAGAACCCCAAAGAAGGCCTATAGAACCAAGGAAAAGGCTGAAGTTGGAAAGGAAAGAAAAAAGACTATCAGCTATCAGCATGGATGCGCTGGAGTGCTCTGCCTCAACTCAGATCTCCTGATGAATCCTAGAAACTGTATTACAATGACCTCGCTGCTGTGCACCACATCCAAATTTAGAGTGATCATAAAGAACTCTTACAGAAAAAAAACCTGTGTTCCTCTGAGCAGCAAAATAAGAAAAGGTAATAAATTTTAAAAGGCAGAGAGGTAGAAGGGGAAAAAGAGCTGCAGCACGTGGAGAGGGTTCACACTGCATGAATTCTCCTCTGTGCATTCCATTATGCTTCATGAGCAGTGATTCATGAACTATAGAAATGGGCTCACAGAGAGCCACTGAAGAAGCTGGTGAGAATCTGCTGTGCATAAGCAAAAATGCCAACTGAAGCTGAAAGTAAGTGGATGCAAACTTTTTTAATGAACAGAATATTAGCTCTAAGCATGTGACTGCTTTTAGTTCAAGTTTATGCAATGAATCATTTCATAATTGAGGTCTTCTTTGAAATTAGCCAGATTGACTAATGTACATTTTTCACGTTGAGATGCCTGCAGTATGAGAAAAATAGAGCTGTAAGAGGGCAGAGAAAGGCCAGTTCGATCTATGTTGAAGCAAATCAGTGTAGGAAAATACCTTACTTCCTCTATTATAAAATAGATCTTTGGCATAGAAATAATCTTTTGGGATATAAGAAAATGCACTATATTCAATGCATTTTTCATTTGTATGATGAATTTTATTGCGGAAATAAAAATGTGTAAAAATTCATTATATATCAAGGAAATGTATTAGTACTTACAGAATAGTGAGAAGACTAGTTAGTTCATGGAGACTAGTTAGGAGGCCATTGCGATAACCCAGGTGTAAGATTTGAGGACCCGGCCTGAGAGTATTACCATGGGCATGAAAGGAAAGGGAAGGTATAATGTCACTAGAAACAAGACTCACTTAACATTTATCAAGGTCAGAATATTTTCAAACTTATTTTACCCAAGGAAAGCTTGAAATATCTAATATGAAAAAATGCATTAAAAGTTTAACTGCTATTCTTAATAAGCTTATAATGTAGATCAATGGGTCTCAAGTGTTGACATGCATCAGACTCACCTGTACAGCTTATCATTAAAATACAGTTTTTAATTCAACAGATCTAAGGTGAGGTCCAAGAATATGCATTTAAAACAAATTCCCAAGTGATGCCGATGCTGTTAATTTGGACACTACACTTTGAGATCTGCTCACCAATGCAATAGTATTAGGAGGTGGGGACTAAGAGGAGGTATTTAGGTCATGAGGACGGAAGCTTCATGAATAGATTAATGCCATAATAAAAAGGGCTTCTGGGAGTGGGTTTACCCCTTTCACTCTTCTGCCATCTAAGGAACAATGTTCCTATCCTCTAGAGGAGGCAGCCTTCAAGGCACCATCTTGGATGTGGGACTTTACCAGACACCAAACCTATTAGCACCTTGATCTTGGTCTTTTAAGCACCCAGAGCTGTGAGAAATAAATTTCTGTTCTTTATAAATTATCCAATCTCATGTATTCTGTTATAGCAGCACAAGATGGACTATAAGACACATGATAGGGATTTTTAAAATACTTGTTGAATTCATTAGTCATTAATTTATTCAGCACCCATAAATTGAGTACCTCAATGAGTTGGGCATTGTTCTGTGTTCTGTAAATGCAAGAGTAAAGAAAAGGATGGCAAAGTCTCTTACATTCCAGAAGGAAGAGATAGATGTCTATAAAACAAGTAATAGATATACCATGCAATTATTAGCCTCTAATCTACTATATATAGATATACTCTATTGATATACTATATATAGATATACTATATATATCTATATATAGTATATAGATATAAAATCTACTATATATAGATATACTATATTGATATACCATATATAGTATGTTAGAGGGTAATAATTGCATAGTATATCTATTACTTGTTTTATGAAGAAAAGTAAAACAAAAAAATGGTGTTAGGGATTAACTTTAGATAGAATAATCAAGAATGTCTTCAATAAGAAGGTGACATGGGAATAAAGTTCTAAAGAGGTGAGGATGGGAACCAAGGAAATGTCTTGTGGAATAGCATTCCAGGCAGAGGAACAGCAGATGTAAAGGCCCTGAGGTAAAGAGCCCTTGTCCTTGGGATGTTTGAGGAGCAGCAATGAAGTTAATGTGACTGGAATGAAGGAGGAAGGAGGGGATAGAGAGATCATGTTTTGGACCTTGTAGGCCACTGTAAGGACTTTGGCTTTTACTCTAAGTGAGATGGGAAGTTATTGGAGAGTTCTGAGCAGAGAGCTGGAATGATTTGACTTACATTTTCACAAGGTCACTCTGCTTATTGTGTTGAAGATACACTGAAGGAGATGATAACAGTGGAATTCAAGTGTCTAGGGGAGGTTAATACAATTGTCCAAGAAAATACACTCCTTGGTGGAGGGAAGCGTGAAAGAGATCTATCAAGTTTCAACAGTAACTTTCCCTCCTCCCTATTCCACCCTTAAAATTTAAGGTGGAAATTAACAAAGAACGATAATTCCAGTGCTCCACTTTTAGGGCTGACCAAGAGAAGACCTTCTTTCTTTCTCTTCCTAGAGCTAGTTTCAGCCTCCATGATATCCTGGGAAGATGGGTTTGAAACAATGTCAAGAACATTCCTAAATTTTCACTGATGGTAAAAAGGTACCAAAAGCACACAATATGACAAGGATTAAGAAAACCTGAAAAAAAGAAAAGCTTAATATGAAAACCACAGATTATTACAGTTTTGTCTAGCTGTAAAGCAAAACTTGTAGAAACAAAAAGGAGTATAATAGCTGTAATAACAAAATAATAAAATATAACAAAATAATTAAATCAAATAATATAGCGTATTAACAGCATTTATTAGGACAAATTTTCTATTGATTTAATACATTATCAGTCTTACATACATTTCAGATATCATTAAGAAAGGAAAAAATTATTCGGTTAAGTTGTAACATGAGACTAAGAGACTACTGATTGTAAATTGCATCTCGGTTCTAAAGAAGTGAAAAATGTGAGAGAGACATAAAGGAGTCTTAGAATTGACAAAATTCGGCAGTCCTTTAGAGATAGAATCCTGCTTTAAGTGAATGATTCCAAAAGAGCATTTTGTTATTTTTGGCATTCTTAGGAAAGGTGTGTCTAAATTCACAAGCCAGAAATCTTATTGGCTAAAACTCCAAAGATGTTCTCACTGCAAATAATAATTATCCACCCTCAGTATCTTATAACATCTTGCTAAACATTGTTATGGTGATTTAATGTTATTAATCAGAGCAGGAAGTCATCCAGCCTCTCCTTATTGCTTTGGGTTGTTAAACAGATTAATAGGAGGAGAACCTACTGTATATCTATCACTATAATGAAACTGAATACTCTCATTGTTCCTCATTGTTCAATGTTCCTCATTGCTCTGACACTTGTGTCACCAACTAGCACTGATAACTGTTGTACGTGATATACATAAAGAGGCCCAAAATAGCATACATAATTCTTATTTGAAAGAAAAATATTATGCATAGAGGCCTGTTAAGCATCAAATACATTGAATGGAATCTGAAATTTAAGACGATGGTCTGAAGCCAGACTACCATTATTTCCAAAGAGTGGACTCTGCAGATAATGAGAAAGGCATTCAGAATGGTTTATCAATGCTTTGCTGCTGCATGGTGTGCTCCCTGCCCACTGTAAAGAGTGATGAGGACGGCGTCAGAGTCAAGATCTGTTCCATCCTGATAGCATATCATGCGTATTATCTTGTGGCATAGAATGTTAACATGAATCTCTGAATGCCAAAAGATGCCAGTTGGAGTGCAAAGTCTCTAAATACTGATCAGAAGTTTGGGGAACAATCATTCTGAAACCATAATATGTTTTAAACATTTGCCAAAGCCACACATTTGAATTTTGGGCCTTGGATTTATGGCCCAGGCTTGTATAAACACTGAGAAACTCTGTTGTGGCATACAATTTGCCTTCCTGGAGAGATTATTCCATAGCTGTGACTTGATTATTCATGCATTCAACATTTATTGAGCATTTTCTATATTGAATAATATGTGTTAAGTGCCACAGATATTGGTGTTAAAGGACAAAGACTTTGACCTCAAGGAGCTCACAATTTTGTAGATAAAATAGAAAAATAAGCAATTGAGGACAATATATATAGACATTTATATTAAGGGGAATTTTGAGAGCACAGTGGAGCACCATTAGTGGCAAATGTAAGTGAGTAAGTGTAGTTTCCAGAATCATGTGATGTACAAACTGGATATTTGGGAACTAATTGGAGCTGGCCCGGGGGAGTAGGGAGTGAGGATTGGGGCATTACAAGTACGGGGAACACCTATGTGCAGACTAGAGTCGCGAGAGACAATGGAGATTTGAGGACGCTGCTGTGGGTGGCACCAGTAGAATCCACATCGTTTAGAAGCTTCCACTGCATCACAAGGCAATTGTGCTTTATTTCAGAAACAAGCAGATAGAGGAGGGATGCTGTCAAAAATTTAAGCAGGCAATGGTATAGTCATATTTGTACCTTATAGTGATCACATTTCTATAGAAATGTAGAGAGTGATTGTGAAAAGAGAAGTCAGTAGAAGTGAGAACAGATGAGAGATGATGTGGGTTGAATTAAGGTCACAGCAATAAGGATGGCACTTTAGATCCATATCTAAGAGAGAAATGATGAGATTTGATGACTAACTAGGGTATGGGGAATAGTAGCAAATAAGGTGATAACTCCTAGAACTATGGCTGGGATGACCTGGGTGATGATATCATTCACTGAGAGGAGAGTTTTGGCAGGCATGGGAGTCGAGCATATCAGCACGGGTGCGGAGAGGAAGGTTATCGTGTGTTTGGAATTGTGGAGTGATTCCTGTATTCGGAATTGTGGAGTGATTCCTGTATTCATCCATTTTCACTCTGCTAATAAAGACATACCCAAGACTGGGTGATTTATACAGGAAAAAGGTTTTACTAATTCACAATTCCACAATTCCACTTCCACCGGGTTCCTCCCACAACACATAGAAATCCAAGATGAGATTTGTGTGGGAACACAGCCAAACCCTATCAACACCTGTGAGAAGACTGAAGAAGACATTCTACAGATAGTATCAGGATGATCTGGGCCAGATGCAGTGGCTCACACCTGTAATCCCAGCACTTTGGGAGGCCAGAGCAGGCAAATCACTTGAGGTCAGGAGTTCATGACCAGCCTGACCAACATGGTGAAACCCTGTCTCTACTAAAAACACAAAAATTAGCCAGGCATGTTGGCATGTGCCTGTAGTCCCAGCTACTCAGGAGGCTGAGGCATGAGAATTGCTTGAACCTGGGAGGTGGAGATTGCAGTGAGCCAAGATAGCACCACTGGTGACAAAGCGAGATGAGTGAGACTCCATCTCAAAAAGTAATAACAATAATAATAAGTGTGATCTGGTCTGAAGATACAGGTTGCTAATGTACTACACTGGCTTATGTGAAAATGTCACAGGGAAAAATCTTCTTTCTGATTTCTGTTAGAATGATCACCTGCTTCTCTATAGTCTCTTTGCAACTACAAATAGATAAACCAAACGTTTTTGTTTTTCATAATGCGCCTTTAATCCCATGGCTTTTGCTGAAACTTGGCATTTATTCAAATGGAGATTACTTTCCACACAATCTTTTTAAAGAGTTCTTATCTCCATGATTCTCAAGGCCAAGAGGGAAGATTGGGTTTCTTGCTGAAACCACTGTTCCTATGAGTCCACTGGTGGAATGTTTAACATAAGCTTTAAAAGGATGACTTCACTGGGTGACAAGTGGGAAGGAAGCGTTCCGGACAGAGATCAGTGTGTACGAAAATTTGGAGTGGTCGAGGTATATGGTAGGTTTGAAGAAAAGCAAACAGTCTGGTATGACATACAACTAGCATATAGAGTGATGGCAGAATTTTAATGGGAAATAAAACAAAACATTAAAAAGGTTAAAATAAATTTTCACTTTACTCAAATGTGGTTAGAAGCCATTATTGGAACTGTATGGACCATGCTTTGGGAATTTTGTGAGCTTCTTATTCTCAGTCACCTTCATCTCTATTCCACTACAACCATGCAAGGAGCCATTTTCAAGTTAGACCCTAGCGTCATTCAAACCTGCTTTACAACCAAAATTATCACCGCATCCTGAGGCTTCTCATTTCCTTGCTTCCACTGAACTTTTAGCAGGACCTCAGTTGCCTGGCCTCTCCATGTCCACACCCTCTCTCACTCCTTCTCTGTCTTGATGTCTCCCCAACAATCACAGGCTCCATGGGAAGCATCTGGGATGTGTCTGTCATTGCTCTCTAAACCTTCTAGTTTTTGACCTTCGACTTTCCAGTACTGGAAAGCTCCATTTTTCTACCTTCTTCTCCTCTAGCTGTAAGGTTATTAATCGACTTCAAGTATTTATTACCTAATTTTAGCTATATATTTACTACTGCTCTGCTGCTTTTTCTACATTAATTGGTGATTTTTTTAAAAATCATATTTGACATACTGGTTGCTCCCAAATTTTTCCCATCTCTAGATTTTATACTCCGAGTAATGCCATTTATATTTATTGATAAGTGAATTTAAGGCTATTCTAAATTCTCGTTTAGAGTTGTCTTTGCTTCCAATCACTTTTCAAACATTTTTCATTCTACTACCCTAAAGAATCAAGGAAAGAATGCAGGAAATGACAACACGCTGTAGGTAATGCCTACCATTGGTGTAGCATTTACCATATCCAACCTCAGTGTTATTAGTCCTGGATGGTCTATCTAAAAATTTTTACGTTCTTTCCACTTTTCCTTGACGAACGGCAAAGGAAAAGGGGACGAAGGAAAGAAACAGTAGCAGGTACTGTTTTTACAATTCCTTAGCTCCTCTCAGTCATTTGAGAAAACGTGTGACTGCTCTGCATGCGTTTCAACAAGCACGCTCTAAAAGCTATCTTATTTCCATCCATCCGGGTCTTCTGAAGTTTCCTCTTCTCTGCCCTTCTGTGCTATGGTGGCTTAAAAATTGTGCGGCCTGATGTCTTTCCAAAATCCTAGAAGAAAAATGGGGACACTGACAACCTTTCTCCTCAAACTATAACACTCATGTGGGGTTGTAGCCAATTGCCAACTCACGGAGGGTGGATCAAGAGTATGGGACTTTTGCCCTTGCTTTGTTTTTTGGCTCTCTGCTTTTCTGGTCTCACTTAGGGGTTGAACCAAAATCTGAACAGTTCTGCTTGTTTGAGGATTTCAACCAAATATTTCCCATCTTAGGTCTGTATCTACATCAAGATTTCATCAAGAAAAAACAAGCCGTTCTGTAAAGCTCAGGTATAAAGAGTTTAATATAAGAATTAAGGGCTTTTACACAGAAGAAGCTATACAACGTAATTTACATAATGCAAAATGAAAATGTGTGGTCTCTTGTTCAGATTTTTCAAGTGATAGCAGAACATTTAGCCAAACTTAGAGTCTGTTGTGTGTTGAATTGTGTCTTCAAATTCCTATGTTGAAGTTCTAACTCAGTACCTCAGAATGTGAACTTATTTGACAACAGGGCTATTGCAAATGTAATTACTTAAGAGAAAGTCATACTGGAGTAGGTCGGGCCCCTAATCCAATATAACTAATGTCCTTATGGAAAGGGGAAATTTGAACACAGACACATATACTAGGAGAATGACATATGAAGATGAAGGCAGACATCGGGGGGGATGCTTCCACAAGGCAAGGAATGCCAAAGTTTGCTACAAAACCACCAGAAAACTAGGGTAGAAACATGGAACAGATTCTTCCTCGCCACCCTCAGAAGGAACCAATCCTAATGACATCTTGATGTCATCTTGTTGCCTCCAGAACTGAGAGGAAGACCAAGCAAATGAGTACAAGCTCCTTCTAAGCTCAGGGCACTGGATGATTGCAAAGGTAGCATGCTCATAAAACCCATGAAGCTAGCTCTGCTTGGACATGTTTGGAATAGATGAGGAAAGGAAATCAAAGAAGTTGCCAGCAAAAGTCTTAGCTCAAAACGCCAAAGTAGGAGTTTTTAAAAGGCTCCTATAAAGGTGCTGTAATTCTGAAGAATCTCTGAGAATGTTCAACTATCCCATCTTACAGAGTTAAAATTAGTGGTTCTCTAAATACCTTAGGAAGCTGCCATGAATCACACCTGCCTGTGTGTGAGACTGGTCAGAACAATTTCCACAGAATCATAGCTTCTCTCCTGCCTTCTAAACCTGGAAGTCCCTCTCGTTGGCAACTCAAACCATGAGCTGTCTAGAGAAGATTTGAGAAAATGTACTACCTGGCATCTCCTCCTTGAAAGGATGTCTTCTTAGGAAGGAGTGATAACCATGCTGATTTGATAATAAGATAATCCAGGATACTTGAACTGATGCTTCTTGCACTTAAAGGTCACACTCTAGGGTCACTTTTGTTGAGTTCTAACTGACAGTTTCTCCCCATGGTATCTTTTGAATAGATGCCTAGGTTACAATGGGGAATAGGAAATAGGGCAAGAATGGCCCTGGTCCTTCTCGTACCTGAGGGATATAAGGTGAAGATTTTCACCAAGGGGGACTCTCGTCATATCAGTTAATAAACCTTGCTGTAAATAAAAGGAGAAAAGGAGAATGATTTTGTAAGGAAGAAAGGAAAAGAAAAGAGTAAAAGAGAAAGGAGGAAGTGGAAAGGGAAGAAAGAAGTGAGCTAAGAAGCCTTTTCCTGGAATCCAGAAAGCACATTGTCAAGAAAACGAATATGAAATGGGATAGCTTCTTATCTTAAATTAATTATCTGTTCTATAAAAAAAAATGAGCACTCTTAGATTATTTATCACAGATATTCTTTCTCTATCAAAACCAGTGAATTTGGGAACATCTTCTAATTTCACTTTTTACTTGGTACTTTAGAGAAAGGCATGTAATTTCAACCCTTCTTTGAAATTATAATTCTAGAAATATTTGGTTGCCAGAAAATTTCTAAACTTTTCACAGTTAGTGAAAACTGGGTAGTTCAAAGTGGAACTATCCCTGACTATCAGGAATTAGCAATCTGATGTCTTAGGTGACTGTGGTGGTTAATATTGTCAACTTGATCAGATTGAAAGATGCGAAGTGTTGTTTCTGAGCATATCTGTGTGTCTCTGGATGCTGCTAGTGAGATTAACACTGGAGTCAGTGGACTGGGAGAGGAAGAACTACCCCGAGGAGGACCCACCTACAGTGTGGGCGAGCATCATCCAATCAGCTGCCAGCCCAACTAGAAAAAGCAGGCAGAGGAAGGTGGAAGAAGCTGACTTGCTGAGTCTTCAGGCCTTCATCTTTCTCCCTTGGATGCTTCCTCCCCTCAAACATCAGACTCCAAGTTCTTCAGCTTTTGGACTCTTGGACTTACACCAGTGGTTCCCAGGGGCTCTCGAGCCTTCACCCATGGACTGAAGGCTGCACTGTTGGCTTTCCTATTTTTGAGGCTTTTGGACTCAGACTGAACCACTACTGACTTCTTTGCTCCTCAACTTGCAGATAGCCTATTGCAGGACTTCACCTTGTGATCATGTGCGTCAATTCTCCTTAATAAACTTCCTTTGATGTATATATATATATCCTATTAGTTCTGTCCCTCTAGAGAACCCTGACTAATACAGTCACCTATATTTATGTATAAATGTCACTGCAGATATTACTGCAGTCTTAGTAATAATGAGTCACCAAAGTTCCTGAGGTCAGAGAAATATGTTTAATCCTGTCCTATACATTTTTTTGGGGGGATGAAACTTCCCCTCATCCTGTAAGTTTTTGCCACTACCCTTCCTGTTTTCTTTTTTCCATACTTAACTATTAACCAATTCCAACAGAATTTTGATGTATGGATGAATTTTTTTGATAGAATTTCACAGTAAAATTTTTCCATTTCTTACTGTAACTACATCCAATTTCTATTGCTATATAGGGTTATAATGACATAGTGTCATACTTAATAACACCAGTCATACAATGAATGTTTCTAAATTTAAGGGACCACACAGTTCAGGCACTTTTTGGAAAGTTGATTAATTGTGTATACTTAATGGCTGTAGGCACTTGGCAGCAAACATCCAAATAAAAATGAAAAATCGTAGTCAGTTATCCAGATGTCTTATTCGTGAAGCCAAGTATCAGTAAATGCAAAAATATCTGAATGACGGTCTGGACTTTTATCACTTGTTATCTGGCTATTTTGGCATAATGCAGACATAGACCAAATCACTTTTGTCTATTTCTATAACAGTAATAAACTACAATAAGAATCATGAGGTAAGCAATGGAAAGAATAATCAAATAAGTTACTCCAAAAGTAAATAGTTGTTCGAATTGCAATTGCAGTTAAACTATTGATTCACATTCCTATATATGCACTAGGCCCACGTTAAAGTCAAGGTATTTGAGCTATAACATATAAATGGAGCTGCAATATTTAAAATGTATTTCTTATGCATTACGAAGTAATATATAAAATGCATATATATAATGCGTATATATGTAGTATATAAAATGCATATATAAAATGAATTTATGGATTCCTAATTAATTTATGGATTAAAATGAATTTATGGATTTTATTTTAATTATCAAAGATAAAATTTAGAAAAACATAAACAAGTTTTTTTTTTTTTTTTGCATTTTAGGTTTTGGGGTACATGTGAAGAACATGCAAGATTGTTGCATAGGTACACACATGGCAGTGTGATTTGCTGCCTTCCTCCCCTTCACCTATATCTGGCATTTCTCTCCATGCTATGCGTCCCCGACTCCCCACCCCCCGCTGTCCCTCCTTATTTCCCCCCCCACAGACACCAGTGTGTAGTGCTCCCCTCCCTGTGTCCATGTGTTCTCATTGTTCAACACCCGCCTATGAGTGAGAACATGCGGTGTTTGATTTTCTGCTCTTGTGTCAGTTTGCTGAGAATGGTTTCCATGTTCATCCATGTCCCTACAAAGGACATGAACTCATCGTTTTTGATGGCTGCATAATATTCCATGATGTATATGTGCCACATTTTCCCTGTCCAGTCTATCATCGATGGGCATTTGGGTTAGTTCCAGGTCTTTGCTATTGTAAACAGTGCTGCAATGAACATTTGTGTGCACATGTCCTTATAGTAGAACGATTTATGATCCTTTGGATATATACCCAGTAATGGGATTGCTGGGTCAAATAGAATTTCTATTTCTAGGTCCTTGAGGAATCGCCACACTGTCTTCCACAATGGTTGAACTAATTTACACTCCCACCAACGGTGTAAAAGTGTTCCTATTTCTCTACATCCTCTCCAGCATCTGTTGTCTCCAGATTTTTTTAATGATCGCCATTTGAATTGGCGTGAGATGGTATCTCAATGCAGTTTTGATTTGCATTTCTCTAATGACTAGTGATGATGAGCATTTTTTCATATGTTTGTTGGCCTCATGTATGTCTTCTTTTGTAAAGTGTCTGTTCATATCCTTCGCCCACTTTTGAATGGGCTTGTTTGTTTTTTCTTGTAAATCTGTTTTAGTTCTTTGTAGATTCTGGATATCAGCCCTTTGTCAGATGGGTAAACTGCAAAAACTTTTTCCCATTCTGTTGGTTGCCAATTCACTCTAATGACTGTTTCTTTTGCCGTGCAGAAGCTGTGGAGTTTGATTAGGTCCCATTTGTCTATTTTGGCTTTTGTTGCCAATGCTTTTGGTATTTTGGTCATGAAGTCCTTGCCTACGCCTATGTCCTGAATGGTTTTGCCTAGATTTTCTTCTAGGGCCTTTATGTTGTTAGGTCTTACATTTAAGTCTTTAATCCATCTGGAGTTAATTTTAGTGTAAGGTGTCAGGAAGGGGTCCAGTTTGTGCTTTCTGCACATGGCTAGCCAGTTTTCCCAAGACCGTTTATTAAACAGGAAATCCTTTCCCCATTGCTTGTTTTTGTCAGGTTTGTCAAAGATCAGATGGTTGTAGATATGTTGTGTTGCCTCCGAGACCTCTGTCCTGTTTTGGTACCAGTATCATGCTGTTTTGATTACTGTAGCCTTGTAGTATAGTTTGAAGTCCGGTAGTATGATGCCTCCTACTTTGTTCTTTTTGCTTAGAATTGACTTGGCTATGTGGGTTCTCTTTTGGTTCCATATGAATTTTAAGGTGTTTTTTTCCAGTTCTGCGAAGAAGGTCATTGGTAGCTTGATGGGGATAGCGTTGAATCTGTAAATTACTTTGGGCAGTATGGCCATTTTCACAATATTGATTCTTCCTAACCATGAACATGGAATATTTCTCGATCTGTTTGTGTCCTCTCTTATTTCGTTGAGCAGTGGCTTGTAGTTCTCCTTAAAGAGGTCCTTTACGTTCCTTGTTAGTTGTAGTCCTAGGTATTTTATTCTCTTTGTAGCAATTGTGAATGGCAGTTCGTTCTTGATTTGCCTCTATTTAAGTCTGTTATTGGTGTATAGGAATGCATGTGATTTTTTCACATAGATTTTGTATCCTGAGACTTTGCTGAAGTTGCTTATCAGTTTCAGGAGGTTTGGGGCTGAGACGATGGGGTCTTCTAGATATACAATCATGTCATCTGCAAATAGAGACAAATTGACTTCCTCCTTTCCTAATTGATTACCCTTTATTTCCTTTTCTTGCCCGATTGCTGTGGCTAGAACTTCCAGTACTATATTGAATAGGAGTGGTGAGAGAGGGCATCCTTGTCTAGTGCCACATTTCAAAGGGAATGCTTCCAGTTTTTGCCCATTCATTATGATATTGGCTGTTGGTTTGTCTTAAATAGCTTTTATTATTTTGAGATACGTTCCATCAATACCCAGCTTATTGAGGGTTTTTAGCATAAAGGGCTGTTGAATTTTGTCAAAGGCCTTCTCTGCATCCATTGAGATAATCATGTGGTTTTTGTCTTTGGTTCTGATAAACAAGTTTTAAACCACCAGTTTAGCTTTATATGTTAATACTTCACAGAAAATACAGATAGGTAAAATATCAAAGGACATAATCCATTGTCATATAGGGAAGGGCACCACAAAAAAGTGAATTGACAAGAACTAGACTAGAAGGAGACAAGAATTGTGGAAACACTGACATTTGCCAGCTGCGTGACACAAGCAAGTCAGTGAAGCTCTTTGAATCTCTCTTTTTCTATACCTATAAATATAAGGAGCTAAATAAAGGAAGGCAAGTGAAACTACCTTGTCCCGCCCATCTATGTGATAGGTATTCAGAAAGTGCCAGTTTTCTCCAAACAAAGAGCTCTATGAAAATCCACATTGACCAAACATTCCTGAATGAGCATACTTCACTTTACATACAGTCATGATAAAACAGTGTCATTTTAGGGGTAGCAATTTTGCATCTTATAATTACTGAGTACTAACACATTATCATTTTAGTAGCTATATCTGTTGAAGATAGTTATATGAAGAAATGTTTTAAGAGTTTATTTTTGTCTTTCATACACTCTTGAAAAAATAGAAAGATATATATATATATATATGTATTATTGTTTCATTTTATGCAGGAGAGATTAAAACATTAAACATTGCTGAAAAGAATGTTACAAAAGAAAAACTAGAATGAGAACCCAGGTGTTCCATTGGCCAATTCCATGATCTTTTATTTGACCTTGGTTATGCCAAGTAAAACAACTATGGAAAATCTCATTCACAGACTGGGTAAGAAATAACCATGCCACAGAGAAAAAGCCATTTATCTAGAAACAAGTACTATTGTAAAACTTTCCATTTTTACAGACATAAATTTAACTTTTAAGTTTTTCAAAAAACAATCAAATTTAATATGCTGGCTTCTCTTTTATGTTGGGTATTTGTAGAATCTAATAGCAGTTGTAAATAATCGATGGTGTTAGACTATCCTGCTGCATTTTCTGTCAAGGAAAATCGGCACGAATCAATCAAACTACTGACTTCTGAGTTATTTAAAAATCTTTCAATATCATTTTAATATATAATTTATTATTTGGGATTAGAAACATAAATAAAGATGGGTAAGTATAAATATTCCTCCTTTTGTGTCTTTTAAAACATATGCAAATGTGATTATTGTATATCAAATACTATTTTGACATTCAATAAAATAGTTTGTTATTTCAATATTACTACAACTTGTATAAATCATAAACTTCTTTTGCTTAGCAAATAATACTTAACCTACTAATTTTGGGGGAAGAAGTATAGTTTTTTTCATGTAACATTATCTTAAAATGAACTGTTAATAGCTTCTAATGATGCCATTAATTATATTGTCACAAGTTTTTTGTATTTAAAAGTAGTATTTTACAAAAAGAAAAATTAAGATAAAAAAATAAGCCCTTAGATAAATAACTGCACATCCTATATGTACAATAAATTTTTTGTGGGAAAAAAAAGTGTTTCTTCTCTAGCAAATACTTAGTATGTATCAGGTACTATTATAAGTACTTTCGAACACATTTAAATATTATAATAAGGGTCCCCTGAGATAATTGCAACTATTGTCATTTTTCATGTGAGGAAGCTGAAACATGGAAAGGTTGAGAAACTTGCCCAAGGTCATACAGTGATTAAGTGGCTGTGCCAAAATCCCGACCCAACTGTCTGGCTTTGGAATCTGAGCTCTCACCCACTATTCTCTCTGCTGCTTTACTAAATTAAGTGCTAAAAATAATGGAAAAACACCAAACAGCCACTTTTAGGCTTCCAACAAAAGTGCAGTTAACAATAACCTTTGTTCTAAAAATGGCTTATTTGTTTTCACCAACGAAACACCACAAGCTGTTGCATGCAATAATTCTTTGTAACAGCTGCTCTGCCTTGTGCAACTTCCCACACGCACACCAAAAGTTACTATCAATTACAATTCAGGGGGAAAATTATTTTGGGTAACAGAACAAATTGACAAGTACTCTAGTAAACAAAGCATTGCCAAATTGCTAAAATATGAACACTTTACTAAAACTTTTTCTGTTTTTTCTGTGCTGACTTTTTTTAAAGGTGTAAACTGTGAATTGGAAATTGACGAATGTTGGTCCCAGCCTTGTTTAAATGGTGCGAGTTGTCGGGATGCTCTGGGAGCTTATTTCTGCGACTGTGCCCCTGGATTCCTCGGGGATCACTGTGAACTCAACATTGATGAGTGCGCCAGTCAGCCGTGTCTCCATGGAGGGCTGTGTGTGGATGGGGAAAACAGGTACGTTTTCTCTGGCCTTGGGTGATTGGCTTAGAACTCCCTGACCAAGAATTATGTTACCACTCTGGTGAATTTAGAGCTCTCACATTCTCGGCTTAAAATCCGGGGGTAACTCTATACATCCACAGATGAAAACATTCAGATTTCACTAAAAAAGGTAACCTTTGGAGACCATCTGTCTCAAGAGGGAAGATTTTACAAGTCATTCTTGTAATAGTTTAGAACTGCTTATCCTATGGAAAATAGCCAATTTTTCAATTCCACGAAATAAACCTGCTGTAGATAGAAAAGGTGCAAAAACAAAGCTGGAGATTATTCTATATGTGTATTTAAGGTTGTATCTATATGTCAAGGATATAAATCAGGTGACAACAATAAATCCTTTAAAAATGTTATATAGACCATGTTGGAAAGGGTGGTGATACTTAATTACTTATATCTTGAATTAATTTCCATGTGTTTGGGGAATTGGCTGAGTACTTTTGAGAAGGCATAATGGTGAGAAATAGCTATGTGATTCTGCATCAAACTGGTCTGTCATTGGCTTTCGGGCAAAAAAGAACAGCAATAAATTACATCTCAATATGATGACTATAATAAACGGTCTAACAGTAATTAAGCTCACTTTAAAAAGAACTTTCTAGTACTTATTTAAGCCACAATATACTGAAGAACTTTCTAGTGCTTATTTAAGCCACAATACTGAGTTATAAAATGCTTAACAATTTTTAACAAGATTGGCACTTAAAATTATCTTGTTTGATCCTTCAACAGCTCAGTGGAAGGCAAGATGCATATTAATGTTTCCGTATGACAATAAGGAGTCTAAAGTTTAGGGAAGTGAGAAGACGCCCACGAATTCACACAATTAATTCTCTGCAAAAGAGGACCAGAATCCAGGTTTCCTTTATTTAGTAAATAAGACATAATTTATCTCAAATCTAACTTCAAAGTGAACAGAGTCAAACGGAGAGCAATAAAAGGCACACATGCATCGAATATTTGCAACAAAATAATAGATTTTTTTTTTTTTTTTGAGATAGAGTCTTGCTCTGTCACCCAGGCTGGAGTGCAGTGGTGTGATCTTGGTTCACTGCAACCTCCACCTCCAAATTCATCAAGCAATTCCCCTGCCTCAGCCTCCCGAGTAGCTGAGATTACAGGTGCCTGCCACCATGTCCTGCTAATTTTTGCATTTTTAATAGAGATGGTGTTTCACCATGTTGGCCAGGCAGGTCTCAAACTCCTGACCTTAAAAGACTCCCCTGCCTTGGCCTCCCAAAATGTTGGGATTACAGTTGTGAGCCACTACGCCTGGCCTTCAAATTTTAAATAGAACAATGTGTTGTACATTCTTTTGTCAAATATAAAATATAACTTTTAATAACATTTTGTGTCTTGTTTTTGACTTTTAGTTGTACCCCAATAATGCTCTACATTCCTGGAGACAGGTAACTAGCCAACACAAAGACAGACCATAATGGAAGTTTCCACACAATACCTCCAGAGGAAAAGGAGGCTCACCCTCCATACTTCACTGTTTCCAAAAAGCATCAGATCCAAAATGACACACGTTTTGATTCCAATGGAAATGTAAACCAAAATAAGGCTGAAACTTTGCTACCTTTTATTCTCCTCACTTGAATATGCCATGAATAATTTCCTTATTGGACCATTATTTCTTATTGCCTAAATGTTGAAATTGTAGTCATAAGGTCAACTCAAAACAACCTAACTTTATTTTCCCACAAAAATTTAAAATGTTTGCTATGAGATATATGGGAAAATCAGAACTGGAAAAAAAAAAAAAAAAGAGAGAGAGACCAAAGGAATTATGCAAATGGAGCTTCTAATTCCATGAACTGAGGTCTTCTAGCCAGCCAGCCAAGCCCTTTGAGTACAGTGTTCTTGTCGCTAATGTTTTACCAGTACTCGATATTTAGTAGGTTTTTTGAGATGGAGTCTCACTCTGTCACCAGGCTAGAGTGTAGTGGTGTGCAGTCTCGGCTCACTGCAACCTCTGCCTCCTGGGTTCAAGCTCTTCTCCTGCTTCAAGCTTCCCAAGAAGCTGGGACTGCAGGTGCATGCCACCATGCCCAGCTAATTTTTGTATTTTTAGCAGAGACAGGGTTTTACCATTTTGGCCAAGATAGTCTCAATCTATTAATCTAGTGATCCATCCACCAAAGCCTCCCAAAGTGCTGAGATTACAAGCATAAGCCATCATGCCCCGCCTTTTAGTAGGTATTTTTTAATTGAACAAATGGATTTGTGAATAGATTTCTAACAACACATATGAAGATTATAGTCACTTATAACATTTGCTTTGGTGATAAAAACACAAAGCCATAGCGAAGAGGACTCTACCTGCTTTATAAATTCATAGGTATTGTTTTCCCAAGACCCTCATTTTGCCTAAGCTGGTGTGCAGGTCTATTTTTTACAATACTAAATCCTTGAGGAGACCCACATCTAAATTAAAAGTCTCCTCAATAAAATTAACAACTTTCTTCACTAGATTTGTATTTTGGGACTATTTGATAATTCCACTCAATCCCTGAATAATTAGAAATAGCAAGGCTTAAATATTCTTGCAAGCTAAAAATAAGAAAATGTCATAAGTCACAATTCACTTAATGAGGGCTTTTCCTGAGTTTTTCATAATTTATCGTTTCCCTTCTCATATGAGACCTTATTAATGGGCTCTCTGTATAACAGAGAGGTATAAATCATTCTCTACCACCTTAGAAAAATTAACAATTTTATTAAGTGCTATTTAGTAGCAACATATTTAGTACATTTGGATACGTGGGATACTGTGTTTATTCTTTACATGCATACTTAATTGTCACAGTAACTTTGAAACATAGGTACTATATTCAATTTATAAATAAAGAAACTTAAGTCAATAGTCATGGTTTGCATAAAGATGTGCTTTAAAATTTTTTAAAGATAATAAGACATTAATATGAAAATACATCATGCATTCAGTCCTGTATAGCTAATTCCCCATAGTTTTGGGGGTAGTAAGACTATGCCATGGGTCTTGGGTTGATGGACAGATGAAGAAACAGTATAAAGATATCTGATCTCAATATGACCAACAGCTGACATGAAAATTTCATTTACTCTCCAGATATAGCTGTAACTGCACGGGTAGTGGATTCACAGGGACACACTGTGAGACTTCGATGCCTCCTTGTTGGTCAAAACCTTGTCACAATAATGCTACATGTGAGGACAGTGTTGACAATTATACTTGTCACTGCTGGCCTGGTAAGTGACAAAATATCTTCCACCAATTTTTTTTTTGTTTTGCTTAGAATAGAAACATATCACTTATAGCAAATGAAACTAAAAATTATTGTTAAATGTTTTAAATCAATTATTTATTCTAGCTATTATTATTTAATTTTATTCTTTAGTGCTCACACAAACTTACTGCTATACTAAATGCTGTCTAAAGTAGATTACCAAGCTGCCCAATGATCATAACCCTCTAGAGGAACAGAGGAGAAAAAAATTAATGGAAAGATGAAATTCAGCATGATCTTCACGGAGAAAAATTCACTGGAAGATACTTTCTTTTCTTGCAAGATGTTCTCTGATATGGCAGGAACATATAGAAACCCATGAAATAATATTAAACTATTAGGAACTTGTATTCTCTTAGGCATTTGTAATGTAACAGGTTATATTTGTTAATATAATAAAAAGTTAATTATATATAAACCATAACTAAAGTTTACATATAGAGGATAATTAGACTTGAGTGTAAAGGTGATACAAGAATCAATAGAAAACAGTATGTGACGTTTGTGTTACATTACAGGCCATAGGTAAATATTGATGCTAATTTTGGTTAACCAACTGCCTGACATACAGCTTTACACTGTATACTAACATTTTGGTCAATGACAGGCTGCATATACGACTGTGGTCCTGTAAGACTATAACGGAACTGAACAATTCCTGTTACCTAGTGATGTCATAACTGTCGTAACATTGTAGCATTCATTGCTCACTACCCATGGGATCGTGGTGGTCCCTCAGGAAGTATTCCAGAAGAAGGCATTGTTGTTATCTTAGGAGATGACAGCTCCATGCACGTTATTGCTGCTGAAGACATTTCAGTGGGACAAGATGTGAAGGTAGAAGACAGTGATATTGATGGTCCTGACTCCATGTCGGCCTACACTATGGTGTGTGTTTGGATCTTGATGTTTAATAAAAAGCTTAAAAGGTTAAAAAAAATTGAAAATAGACTAAAACATATAGAATTAGATGTAAAGAAATTATTTTCTACGGCTGTATAATGTGTTTGTGATTTAAGCTAAGCATTATTTAAGATTCCAAAGGTTAAAACATTTGAAACAAGTTCTAGTACATTACGGTTAGTTTATTATTGAAGACAGAAAGTTTTCTAATCCTAGAGTAGCGTCACTATACAGTATTTATAAAATCTACAGTAGTATCCAATAATATTCTAGACTTTTATATTCACTCATTACTCACTGACACTCAGAGCAACTTCCAGACCTTCAAGCTTCATTCATGTTAGTGCCCTACACAGGTGTACCACTTAAAAAAATCTTTCATACTGTATTTTTACTGTACTTTTTGTATGCTTAAGTATGTTTAGATACACAAATGCCATTGTATTTCAATTGCCTGTAGTTTTCAGTACAGTAAAGTGCTGTCCAGGTTTGTAGCCTAGCAGCAATAGACTATACCCCAAGCCTAGGTATGTAGTAAGCTATAACATCTAGGTTTGTGTAAGTACACTTTATAATGTTTACACCATGATGAAATTGTGTAATGACTTATTTCTCAGAACACATGTTTATCTTTAAGTGATGCATGACTATTTTTTGAATCTAATTCTTGTTAGGATTTTATTGATAAAAATAAAAGATACAGTATCGCCTCTCTCTTCTTGCTTTATTTACTTGGAAAATGATAAACTTATAATTACTCAAGGCCTAGTTTTATAAGCTTACTGATCATCTGTCTCTCTCTCGCCACTAATTTTATTGTCTAAGAAAATGATAATTCCGTGGTTGAAAAGGAAACATGGAGACTAGAGTCAATCCAATCAGTATCAGCTTCTGCTTGAAAGATGTCCTACTGCCTAAGACACGTTTGATATCTTTGGTTAAATATACTTTATAGGAAAAATAAATGAAAATATAAAAGGAAGTTTGGGATGCTACAGCTTGGAAATTTATATACGGTATGTCTTCCCACCTGCAAGTAATGAATGAGGAGTATTGGCTATCCTTTGCTCATCAACTTGACTTAAACACTGAAAATTTTCCAAACTACGTAGTTTCATGTTCTTGCCACCAACCAACACTCATGAAAGGTCTCTGTCCAGAAGCAGAGGGTGGAGCGGATGATTTAGGAGTAGGATATATTCCCTGTTTATTAACTGAAGGAACTCGAGTGAGTTTTCTCTTAATCTTTTTCCCCATCAGGAAAATAAGGATCAAAATACTTCACTTGTAGTATTATTATGAAAAGTAAAATTATAAAAATAAAGCCTGGAACATATTAAGCACTCAAAAAAGGGCAACTGCATAGCAAGTTCTACACCAAGAGGTGGAAATTATGTATGAGGGCAGGACTTTGTAATGGAGTCAGGCAGTTAAGAACATCTACCTCAAGAAACCCGAGTGTATGTTCCATTCATTCATTCATGGGTTCCATCATTTAAGCCACAAGGATTTCAGTGGCTAATACAATAGAGATCTGGGAATCAAAAACGTATGGTTCCTTCCTTCAAGGAGCCTAAATTCCAGTAGAGAGACATAGGTCAACATCTATAGTACAATTTTTGGTACAATAAGAGACTATAATAAATTCTGTAAAAATGAATAGAGAAGAAGTACAGAGGTAGCGTGACCAAAGGCACCATTTTAGATAAGCTAAAGATGACTGAGCAGGTTCCATAAATGTACTCACTAGCTGTGTGACTTTGGACAAATTACTGCTCTGATCCTCAGTTTCCTCATTTATAATATCCACAAGATAGAGTTGTTTCAGAGATAAATCCAGTAACATATATAAAACTCCAGGCTTATCCTGGACCACAGTAAGCACTAAATAAAAGTTAAATGAGTATCAAAATTATGAAGTCGCATAGTCCTTTACTTAAGAAATGAAGAGAGGAAGGCAAAGAAGAAAGAAAGGAGCAAGAAAGGCGGCAGGCACACACAGAAAAAAGCACGTCCTGCGGGGAGCAGTGGGTCACACCGGTAATGCCAGCACTTTGGGAGGGCAAAGCAGGCAGATCAATTGAGGTCAGGAGTTCGAGAGCAGCCTGGCTAAAATGATGAAACCCCATCTCTACTAAAAATACAAAAAAAGAAAAAAATTAGCCGGGTGTGGGAGTGCACGCCTGTGGTCCCAGCTACCTAGGAGACTAGAGGCAAGACAGTCACTTAAATCCGGGAGGCGGAGGCTGCAATGAGCCAAGATCACGCCACTGCACTCCAGCCTGGGCAACAGAGCGAAACTCCATCTCAAAAAAAAAAAAAAAAAAAAAAAAAACCCGAAGAAAAGAAAGAGCATGTCTAATTGTGGAACTGTGAGTGATTGTAAAAATGCTGGACTGTGTAGGGCTGGAGGTAGAGAGATGGAACTGGGGAGCAGAACTGAAGCCATATCACAAAGCCCTGCCAACTATGGGGAAGAGAAGTAACAAAATCTGCTTTGTTAATTTCAGAAGAGCTCCCTGGCTTTGTGGCAGATGTGAGAAGAAAATAAAACTAAAGGCAGGGAAATCTACTGAGAAGATTCTTCTGTAGTTTGAGGAGATGAGACTGTTTGCTAGAACTAAGACAACAGTGGTCGGAGTGCGGTGTGGGGTGCGTAGTCCTGAGAGTCACGTGGGAGGTGAAACTCACGTGGGCAGTGAGGAAAGGGCACAGGCTTAGGACAGTTCTGCCTCTGGGTTTCTGCCCTGGGTTACGCATGGATGGTAATTTTGCCTAGATAGAACATCCTGAATACCTTTGTAACCTATCTTACTGTTGTGTACAAAGATAAAAGTTAACGCTACAAAGTAGTCTATATCTAAGAAAAGGAGACCATTTCTTCAGACATGACTCCACTACCACAGAACAATGGCGAGAATCCACTCCTATAATTGACTAGGGTCCTCATTTCAGAAGTAATTAATAATTACAAGAAATGCCAGTCACCTTAAATGCTTACCTTAAAAGATTTCCTGATACCCAGATGTGATTGGAATTGTAACAAACAAGCATAATATAAGAAAGAAGCCTGGGGATGTGACTTTGTATCATATTTTTTCTTTGTACAGAGTTTTATAGAAAAACTTGTTATAACTATTGAATATAGCCTTGACTGAAGGAGTCTATTTATATACATGGTTAAAGAGAGCAGCAAATAAAATCCCCACAGGGCCTCAGTGGTGGGGACAGGACTGGCAAGACTATAAATCAGGACCTTCCAAATGTTCACGACTGGAATGAGATAATATATGAGCCGGAAAAGCAAAAAAGGATTTATGACGGTTCTAAATTCCTCCCTAACCTGGCTTATGTGTGTCTCGAGTCTGGGAATGAGAAGAAAATTGAAAATAGTTCAGCCTTTCTTTAGTAAGGCCACTGTAGCATAACAAATATCAGTTAATAAAATCTTATTGTAAAAACTATTATTTAATGTATTTGAAGAATCTTAGGTATGAAATAATAGTATTCAAAAAGTAGACATCCAAGTTTAAGAGACTCTGAGTGATCTTTGCGGGGGGGTCACTCTAAAGAATTCTTGGGTCTTGATCTGACATGTTCTTCATGTTCTTTTAGTTCCCTTTTTTTTTTTTTTTTTTTTTTAACTCTTTCATTCTAGTTTCTTCTTCAGACGGTTGAGAAAGGCCCCAAGGGTCATATGTAACAAATATATTACACTGTTGAGCTGCAGAATTTATGTTGTCGTTATGATTTAACATATGATCTCATTTAGTTATTTAAATTATTAATATAAAAATGAGCAATCACATTATAATCTTATTATTTGCTTATTAATAGTCAATTCCCTGGTTTATGTGCTAAACTAGGATTAGAATCTAAATTGTTATTTTCAATCCTTGATTAGTACTATTGAATGAAGGGCTATCACTTACATATTGCTCAGTACTGGAGTGGTAAATAAGATAAACACAGTCTCTGTTTTGTGAAGCATACAGCCTGCTGAGGGAGGAAACCATATACACAAATAAATACATAATTAAAAATTACAATAAGAACAATGAAAGAAAATAATTGGGTGGCATGAGAGAAAATAAGGGGATTTTATTTATATCTGTCCATGATGGAAAGTTATTCTGAGAAAGTAATACAAGATAAAGTCTGAAAACTAAGAGTTAGCCAAGAAAACACTTGAAGGAGAGTTTTCCAGAAGAGAGAACATCATGAAGGCTGTGAGAACGCAGTTTTTGAGGTTCTATTAAAGATTTTGATTTCCATTCTATGTGAAAGGGGAAGCTGTTGAATGCTTTTAAAGTAAAGATATACTGTGATTTAGTTTACAAGTTTTATAACTCTCAACTGTAAATTTTGTTTCCAGAACATTTCTCAGCAGAGTTAAATGATATTGCAAAGGCCCTTAGGTGACTGTGAAGTTGAATTATGTTTCGTAAAATCTTCAGGCTGGGTGCGGTGGCTCATGCCTGTAATTCCAGCACATTGGGAGGCTGAGGCAGGTAGATCACCTGAAGTCAGGAGTTCGAGACCAGTTGGGCCAACACTGTGAAACCCTGTCTCTACTGAACATGCAAAAATTAGCCGAACATGGTGGTACACACCTGTAATCCCAACTACTTGGGAGGCTGAGGCAGGAGAATTGCTTGAACCTGGCAGGCAGAGGTTACAGTGAGTCGAGATCACACCACTGCTCTCCAGCCTGGGCAACAGAGTGAGACTACATCTTAAAAATATATATAAAAAACAAACAAACAAAAAAAACCTTTATACACATCTCTTACCATGTTGCAAAACAGTTAATGTTATCCTATCGACCGTCGGTGTTACATTTGCAGCCTACTAAATTTATATTTTGGAGCTAGCACTGTACACAGTATATAAATACTCTTATAAATCAATATGAAAAACAGTCTAATGAAAAAACAGGAAAACATATGAAATGGTAAAAAAAAAAAAATCCCCAAAATGTTAAGCTCAATAGTAACTGGGGAAAATGTAAACCAAAATAACAGTAAGATACTAACTGGTAAGAAATTTTATATTAAGTGATAGCAAACATTGGCCAGCGTTCAGAGCCACATTCACAATCATCCACTGCTGGTAATGTGCAAATGGTGCAACTACATTAGAGATGTTTGCCAGTTTTTATTAAAATTTAAAAAGTATGTAACTTATAACCCAGAAATCGCGCCTCTAGTCATAAACTATAAGGTTATACTCAAGCACTTACACAAGCAGCCATGTATAATGATAGTCATTGCAACATTGCAATAGCAAAAATAGATATAAAACAAAGGTTAAACTGTAAGACAATGGTTAAGCCATGGTGCATCCGTATTCTGAAATATTTGGCAGTAGTTAAAATTATGTGTTAGATCTTTATTACTAACATGGTAGACTGTACAAGGGAGTAAACAAAGCAAGTTGCTAAAGAATGCAGATAATATGGTTCCAGTTATGTTAAAACATGCATACCCTAAAACTGTGTATATTTCTTACGGTTGCCCATATTTAAAAGCAACTATAAAGCAATGAAAAAGTTCAAGTAGGGAACTTTCAATTATATTTAATATTTTAATTATTTATAAAGTGACAAATCATTTATGTTTTACTGTTCTTATTCCTGGTCCTAATAAAATCATCCAGCTAAGTCCATGCAAATTTAAAACAACCTATTTTACTACTTCATTGAGTGTTTGAAAATCAGGATTTGGCTTTACTTTGAGTTTTAAGAGAAGGATTTAGTTTGGTTTTGTGAATATTTGCTGACTTTTCAGCTATTCTCTTGAAATATTTTTAATGCAAATTCACAAATGAAGAATATTTGAAAATGTGGAGGCTTTCATTAAAATGTTCAGGTTAAATGCAGGTTATCCTGACATTTCATTTTATTTCAAGTCTTATTAATCAAATTGTCTTTAAAAAAATGTTGGTCAAAATTATTTCAGTGATTTTATTGCTTCTCGTATTTGTTTCCATGTAAGCCTCCTCTTACCGGATTCCCCTTACCAACTCCTCGAGGGCAGGCGCATCAACTTGTTAACTGATGCCAGTATAGTGGTCAGCCTCCTTTTAGGCAGACGCTCTACAACTCAACACTTTCGACTTAGCAGGTTCTCTGGATTTTTATCCTGCAGGATACACAGGTGTCCAGTGTGAGATCGACATCAACGAATGCAGTAGTAACCCCTGCCAGTCTGATGGGGAATGTGTGGAGCTGTCCTCAGAGAAACAATATGGACACATCGTTGGACTGCCTTCTTCTTTCAGCTATCATGAAGCCTCAGGTTATGTTTGTGTCTGTCAGCCTGGATTCACAGGTGAGGCCAAGGAGATGGGATATGACTTGACTTTCTGGCATGTCATGGCAGACCATGGATTTAACCAAATGGTGTAGTAGCAGGAAGACCCATGCTGTGTAAACTCTGTTGCTGTGGTGCAAAGGGTCCCCCTTGTGGGCATGAAACGTATCTTGTTTCACAGATCAGAATTCCTCAAATCATGAGAGAAATGTTAAAAACAGGGATAAAAGAGATACGAAAGGGGCGACATTTTTATATGTTATTCTGGGAATTGAAGTGCATCTCAGGTTCTTTACCTTATACACAGAAAATGTTGAATTTTTTATGCTATCAAATTTGATAACGATGTCAAATTTTATGTTATTCAAATTTGCTGAAAAAAGTGATTGTACTTATATTTACACTGGGAAAAATGAACTAGCTTCAAGTAATCTTCCTCAATGATTCTGTAAAGTCATTCCAGATATCAAATTTATATTACTCTTTTTTTTTTTACAACTTTCTTACCTAAAACCCAGAGGAAATTTGCATTTATGTCTTCCAGTGAACAGTTTTGTATGTGTCTGCTTCCTGTTCTGAAAATTTTCAGAATTTTTGAGACAGTCTTCAATTCATTAATGGCTAACAATTTACCCACACTTTCATTGATATCACTGAGAAAATCAATTACAATCTAGATTTCTATGATATTTCTTTCTCAATAGATTAAGTGATGCCTCTGGAAAATATTTCAGTTATTGTTGGGGATTTCTGAGAAAAGTAAATGAGACAGAAGAAGAAGGGGGTGTCTATTTACACTTAGTATTCTCTTTCAATGTTTCAGTTTTGAAGTTTAACGGTCTTTGATTTGTGGCAGAGTTTGCTGCAAGGTCGATACAGAAAATGTTTATTTCCTTATTCACTGACCTTTCAAGGGAACCTATAGGAAAAAATTCCCTCAGGTGTCAATATCAGGAAAGTGATGTTTTCCCTGAACAACTTCTATCATGCATGCTTCCTACCCTAGTTTAAAAAATGCATGCAAATAAGTCTTGATGTGATTAAGCTGAGTAAATGCATGAAATAAATCTTGTAATATATCATATTTCCCAATTATGTAAGCTGCTAGAAATAAATATGAGAGCTGCAAACATATAGGTCTTTCTGAAATATATTTATGTATCTACTTCACCTCTGGGGATATTTAAATTTCCTGTTTCTGTTTCTTACTATTGCCTCTTTTCAAAAATTTGTTTCTAAACTTTTGGTCTAGTGTATGCATTTTTGTCAGCTCCTTTATATTTTTCTGGGAATAAGGTGAAGGCATTATAAATAGTTTTTTAAATATTGGTTTTCGGGTCATAAAGGGGTGATTCTGTCAAAGTCATTGCTAATATTGCCTCATCAAATAAAAGGAAATTGGTGACCCCTTGAATCTGCAGATCTAAATAGGAGAGGCAATAGAATGTTCCAGAAAAAAAAATGTTGGCTTGATTTCTGAAGAGCTGCCAGGAATGACTATATGAGTTAAGATGTCCTGGCTGCCCCAAATCTCTGTGGCTTAATGAAATGGTTTATTTTTCACTCATGTGAATTTCAAAACCGGATTCTCATCATCAATTGTCCTACAAACGGTGATTCAGGGTCACAGGCTCCTCTATGTTTTTCCCATGCTTCAAAATGTTACTTCCAAAGTTGCCGGGAGCTTCTGCAGCAAGCCACTGGAGAAGAAAAGAAAATGGAGCAGGACACCTGCAGGTTTTACGGGCCAACCACTACCAGTAATGAATATCTCTTTTACCCACATTTCATTGGTCAAATTTAATCCCGCAACTACATTTAACTGCAGAAAAGACTGGAACATCTAGTCTTTGTGTGTACCTAAAATGAAGAGAAAATAAGTTTTGCAAACAGGTAACCAATTTGACATAAGACCTAGAACTGGTACACGGGGGGTACAAATCTAGACCTTCTGATTCTAAGTTAAGCCTCCAGCCACATTTGTTTTTATGTCTGCATGTGTTTTTCTATATTTCATTTTAAATAACTTTTTAAATGATAATAGTATACTCATGTGCAGTTTTAAGGCATACAAGGAGGCCCATGTATACTTTACCTAATTTCCCCAGTAGCACCATGTTGCAAAACTATAGTTCAGTATCAGACTTGGATATTGACATTGACAGAGTCCATATACAGAACAATTGTCATCACAGGGATTCCACCTCTCTCCTTCCCTGCCTCCTCATCCCTCTTCCCTGGCAAATACTCATCGGTTCTGCACTTGTAGAATTTTGTCATTCCAAGGATATTAATATAAATAGAATCATGCAGTGTGTAAACTTTTAGAATAGGGTGTTTTTTTTCCATTCAGCATCATTCTTTGGAGATTTATTGAGGTTGGGTGTATCAATAGTTTGTTCCTTTTCATTGCTAAGTAAAATTCTATGGTATGTGTATATCAAAGGTTTTTCAATCATTCAGCCATTGAAGGCATCTAGATAGTTTCAGTTTTCCACTACTATACATAAAGCTTCTAGAAAGATTGTTGTACAGGCTTTTGGTGTGACTATGAGTATTCACTTCTCTGAGATAAATTCCCAAGAGTAAAATTGCTGGTTCCTATGATAGCTTCATGTTTAGTTTTCGAAGAAACTGTCAAACTGTTTTCCAGAATGTCTATACCATTTTGCATTCCCACCAGCAATGTATGAGTGATCCAGTTACTTTGCAGTCTCACCGATATTTAATGTTATCATTGTTTTTTTTTTAAATCAGTCATTTTGATAGATATGCAATTATATCATTGTGGTTTTAATTTGCATTTCTCCAATGGCTAGTGATGTTGAACATATTATTATATATGCTTGTTTGACATCTGTTAGTCTTTTTCAGGAAAATGTCTCCCCATGTTTTTTTTCCTATTTCCTAGTTGCTTTTGTTTTTTAACTGTTGAGCAATTTTGCACATACAGACCCTGGGCATGTTTTTGCAATGTTATACCTGAGTATTTCATTTTCTTTTGTAGGATAGTAAATAGTATTCTGCTTTTAATTCAGTTTCTACATATTCATTGTTAGTGTTGGGAAAGGCAGTCTTGTGCATGTGGCCTTTGAAACCCCTACTCATCCACAGAAGAATGGGCCTTGGGCCTAGAACATTTCCTTCCCAAGAGATAAAGAGTCCTGGCAGCCCATGCTGGATTTATCACATTGTGTGGGAATATCTTTCCCTGTTTCGGACCCAGTGTGTACACCCTTGTTCTGCTTAAACATGTGTATTATATGGCACCTAGCCAGCCTCACTGCTATATCTTTCTTCTGTGGGGAGGGCAAAATTTTCTTCTGCTGCAGCATGAAAGGGTTGCAGGCTGCCAACTGCCCCACATCTGCTGCTAAGAAGGCCTTGCTGTTTACGAGGACTGACGCCCACTATAGAGCTGACCCTGCTCTCTCTCTTCTCTACGTGAGTAAAGTGTTTTTCCATCTAGTACTTGATTGTATGTGTTTTCTTTGGTGACTCCAATACCAAAATGCAGTGGCCAAATGTGTCCATACTTTTACTTCTGGTAATAAGCAACAGATGCTACTTGCTAGAGAGCTAGAAATATCATTGCTTGTGTGTTAATTGTATATAGTGAGACTTTGTTTAATTCGCCTATGAGATCTAGGAATTTTCTTTTTGTAGATTCCAGGGCATAGACGATTACGGCGTCTGCAAACAGGAATGGTGTTATTTCTTCCTTTACAATACACATGCTATTTATTTTACTATGTTGAAGAAGAGTTGTGAGAGCAGATATTTTGCTTCATTCACAATTTTAGAGGGAAAGCAGTCTTTTACCATGAACTATGATCTCCATAGAATTTTTGGAAAGTAGTTCCTCTCTATTCCTAACTTGCTAAGAGTTTTTATCATAAATGGGTATTGGATTTTGTCAGATGCTTTTTCTGCAATTGATTTATCATGTAAGTTTCTTATTTAGCTTGTTGATGTGGTAGATTGCACTGGTTCATTTTCAAATATTGAACCAGCCTTGCATATCTGAAATAAATCCTACTTGGTGTATTTTTTTCAGTTTGCTGATGTTTTGTAAGACTTTTTGCTTCTAAATTCGTGAAAGGTTTTTGTCTATAGTTTTCTTTCTCTCTCTTTCTTTCTTTTTTTAATTTTTGTACTGTCTTTGTCTGGTTTTATGATCAAGGTAATATTTACCTCATAAAATAAGTTGGGAAATGTTTCTTCATTTTCTATTTTTTGGAAGAGAGTATGTAAAATTGATGTTAATTCTTTAAATATGTAGTAGACATCTTCAGTGAAATCAACTGAGCCTAGAGATTTCATTGTCTGGATCTTTTGAATTGCAAATTTAATTTCAGTATTCTTATAAAACTATCAAGTTTACCTATTTTCGGTAATTTGTGGATTTCAAGGGATTGGTCCATTTTTTTCCAAAAATTGTGTATTTTGCTGTTGTTGGGTGGAATAAAAAATTCTGTATATGTCAATTAGATCATGTTAAGTGATTGTATTGATCAGTCTTCTATATTGCTGATTTTTCTATTCAATTTCTGAGCGTAATGTTGTTCATAGTAGTGCCTTGTTACCCTTTTAATGACTGCAGATTCTGTAATGATTTCTCTGTTTCATTCCTGATTTTGACTATTTATATCTTCTCTCTTTTTTTGTCCATCTTTTGACAGATTTGTCAATTTTATTGATTTTTTTTAAAACTAGGTTTGTGTTTTATTAATTTTTCTCTGTTTTCCTGTTTTCAAATTTTATTGATTTCTGTTCTTTTTTATATCCTTATTTCTGCTTGCTTTGGGTTTATTTTCTGTTTTTTTTTAATTTATTTTTATTTTTCTAGCTTCTTGAGACAGGAACTTTTATTATTGATTTAAGACCTTTTCTCTTTTCTATTTAACTCCCAATCCTGCTTTAGTAGCTGCATCCCATATGTTTATATGCCATATTCCCATCTTAATACTATTCTGTGTATTTTTAAATTTCCTTTTTGACCTCCTTTTTGATACATGGATTACTTAGAAATAAGATTTGTATTGTTTAATTTCTTGTCAGATATTTTTCTCTTATCTTTCTGTTACTGGTTTTCAGTTTGACGCCATTGTGATTAGAGAACACACTCTGTATAATTTCAAATAATTCAAATTATTTCACATTTGTCGGGCTTTTTTTTTTGTTTTGTTTTTGATCTTGGTAAATATTGCATGGTTGCCTGAATAAAAGTTAAAAACCAATATACGTTCTGCTGTTGTTTAGAGGCAATTTCTATATTGTCAATTAGATCCCACTGAATGATCAGATTGTTCACATTTTCTGTATCTTTACTGATGTAGAATAAGACTGTCTAGCAGTCCTGTTACTTGGTTAGAAGAGAGGTATTAAAGTCCCCACCTATAATTATGGATTTGTCTAATTTATTCTTTCAGTTCTGTCAATTTTTCTTCACGTATTTTGAGGCTTTATTGTTCAGTGTCTACACAGTTAGGGTTATTATGTCTTCCAGGTGTGTTGATCTTTTTATCACTATGCAACGATACTCTTTTTTTCATATTCTTTTTTTGCTTTGAAATCTATTCATTTGGTATTGCTATGGCCATTCCTGCCTCTTAAAAATTATATTTACACAGTATATATTTTTCCACCCTTACATTTTCAACCCACTTATGTCATTAAATTTGAAATGAGTTTCTTATAAACAGTATGTCAAATAGCAAATAGCAAATTGTTGGGTCATGTTTTTAAATTTACTTTGCCAATTAATTTGCCTTTTAATTTTGTATTTAGGCCATTTATGTCTAAGTAATTATTATTATAGGGCTTAGCTCTATGATTTTATTATTTGTTTTCTGTTTGATTCATCTCTTTACTTCCTGTGAGTTAGCTGACTATTTTTAGGATTGCGTCTTGATTTCTGTATAGTGTTTTTAAATATATTGCTGTGTAATTTTCATAGTAATTTCTCTTGGTATGACTGATCACAGCCTATTGGTTTCAGTATTTTACCACTTCAAGTGAAGTATAGGAATTTTACTTCTATTTAGGTTTTCTTTTTGCCTTCTCCACTTTAAAATATTGTTTTGAGGGTTAGATGGTGTTATAATTTTTATTTTAATCATTACATATAATTTAGAAAACTCATGAAATGGAGGATACGCCATTGTGTTTGCTAATATTTCTATTCTCCATTGTTTTGTCCTCTCCACATTAGGCCTCAAGATTCTTTATTTTAAAAAATTATTTTCTTTAGGTTTAGAGAGCTTTCTTTAGCCATTCTGTGAGGGTAGGTATGCTAGTGACAATTTCTTTTGGTTTTCCTTTGAGAATGTATTTATTGCACATTCATTCCTGATAGGTAGTTTTATTAAATGTGGAATTCATGGCTGACAGTTCTTTTCTTATGGAATTTGAAAAATTCTCCACAATTGTCTTCTGCACTCCATGGTTTCAAATGAGAAATCTGCTGTCATTGAAAAGTGGTGTTGGGTGCGGGGTTTGGGGAAAGGAAGGCAGGCTTGGCAGGAGGTCAGGTTTGCGGGATCTTGCTCCCTTTGCCAAAGACCAACAAAGATTTCTTTCCCAACTCCCAACCCAGTCCCCTTTGGAACTGTGTGCTGTTGTTGGCATCCTCTGGCACCTCCTTTCCACTCCTGTCCTTTCCATGCCTGGCGATGGGTCTTTGTGGCTCTGTAGAATGAAGACTTAAATCCAAGGTCATGGCAAAACGTCTGAAGTTCATCGCCAGGACTATGATGGTACAGGAAGGGAATGTGGAAGGTGCAGACAGGACCCTCAACAGAATCGTCACTAAGGATGAGCTCACTTAGGACATTAAGCTTTGGCGGTATTATGAGAAATCATGCGGCTGGTGACACAGGGAAAGCTGTGAAAGGTGCCAGTGGATCGCCATCATGGAAATGGCTCACACAACCAATTTCTCGATGCAAAACAGTTGGGCAAATCTGTGGGGGGGCACCCAGTATGAAATCCTCATCTTTGTACAATCCCATTTCCTATTACTGTTATACAATAAACTCAATCACATGTTTACAAAAAAACAAAGGAAAAGTGGTGTTGCCCTGTAGGTAATACATTACTTCTATCTAGCTGCTTGTAGTATTTTTTCTTTGACTTTTCAGCAGTTTATTTGTAATATGACTTGGTGTCAACTTATTTGGGTTTATCCTATTTGAGATATTCTCACCTTTTATAATCAGTAGATTTATGTCTTTTGGCAAATTTGGGGAATCGTCAGCCAATTTTTCTTTGCATACTCTTTCAGATCCTTTTTTATACACACATATATATATGTATAGAATCAGTAAAGCTTTGTTTAATTCTCTTTGCCCATTCTTCCAGGCTCATCATGTACTGTAGGTGGGACTCTCGTTCAATCTGCGAAAAGTATGAGCCAACCTGGGCTGCCTTCTGTTGCTTCTGTTGCTGACTAGGGGTCAGCAAACACCAGGACTGAGGCACCTCCTTGTGTTATGCTGGAGGTTATAAAAAGCCCTGATGTTTTGCTGTTAGTCCTAAGGTCTCTGACCAGTTCACCTTCCTCTTCTACCTTTCAGAGTTCTATATGGCTGTTATGCTTAGTGGAGAGAACCAGGGGGAGACAAGTCTATGCTCTCTTGTCCAGTCTGGAAGTCCCTGTTTAACATTTGTTAAAAACACTTGTGTTATAGTAGCAGAAAGAAAATTATATTCTTTTTTTTTTTTTTTTTTTTTTTGAGATGGAGTTTCACTCTTGTTACCCAGGCTGGAGTGCAATGGCGCGATCTCGGCTGACCGCAACCTCCACCTCCTGGATTCAGGCAATTCTCCTGCCTCGGCCTCCTGAGTAGCTGGGATTCCAGGAGAAAATTCTATTCTTTAATGGCTTCAGGCAGAAAAGCAAGTGTTAACTTTCTTTTTATTTTCCTGATAGTATCAGGAAGTTCAAAATATCATTTATTTTTATCAAATGATAAACGATGACTATATTTATAACTAATCATTAATAAATAAATTAATATTTCCCTTGCCTTTCTTCCACCCTGAATAGTTGGACATTCAACTTTATTTTTATTTGGTATACATCCATTTTATATTTTTCAGATAGGAAAGACACAGTTTGCTTTTCTACATGCTATGTGTATTTACATTTCTGTTGCTTGTTAGATTAAAATAAAATTTCCATTATGATGAAAAATGTATTTGTGCATAATACATTTGCTGACAGCTCCATTCAAAAGAACCATTGCAATTGTTAAATACAGGTAAAAACTAATCTCTTTTGTATTATAATTAAGAATGTACTTATTACTGTTTACAAGTAGTAGAAGTAATAAGTGAAGGGTAATAAATGCATTCTTTTTTATATCAATATATATTTGCATAACACATTACCTTTTATATTAATATAAATTTGCATTTATATACACAAATACAATATATATTTGCATAAGTACATTATCTTTTATATCAATATATATTTGCATATGTAATGTAATTTTTCTAACTTTTTATAATGTAAAAATCATATATACCAGAGTAGAAAAATAATTAAGAGTCTCAGAATTATACTCAGGGAGATAGAAATGAGAGAGTTTGAGACAATGGAAGATGAGAAATGAAAACAGGAACTCAAGGAGGCAGAGGATCCCAGTGAAAGGAATCAAGCCATCCTGAAGGAGGATTAGCTTTTATTGAAGGTTTGTTCTAGAATTTCCAGCAAGTAAAGCAAGTTACCATGGCCTGAAGAAATCAAGAATCTCACTCAATGAGATAATTAAGAAAAATCTAAAGATCCATTTAAATATTTTAATGACTAGAAGTGAACCATGCCTTTCGAGGCAACGGGGTTACTATTCTCTAATTCTCCAAGATCATTTCAAAAATATTTTGGCAAAATATGCTCATATCTTGTCATAACTATTTGTGACCATAGTTACAACTCTCAAATTAAAATGAGAAATGAGCATCACCATTTATTTTATTTAAATGTCTGTGCATTTACTTAAATCTGCACATCCACATAATTTTAATGGTAAGCAAAATAAATTTATAATTGGAGATGGCCTGTGGTTGAATAACACTTTTCAGTCCATTCCAACATCAGTAAATTATCTTTATTTTGTATGACTACCCTTGACCACTGCTAGAAGGAATGTTGGCTGCTTCTTTCTGTTATGTTTGAGCTTTCCAGTCCAGGGCACTGGGTTCAGTTCTGGGGATAAAGTGATGGGAATACATGGCCTCTTCCCAAGGGAAACGGAAAGAACAGGAGGAAAATGATGCAGAAAGTATAAGACAGTATAATTGGCACAGTGGAGCCATAGAAAGACACCATCAGGCACATCAATACAAGGGAACTTTTATCCTCTTTGTGCCAGATAGAAGTTAGTGCAAATTACCAGCACTCAAACAGCTTGATAAATTCACATTTTAAAACACAAATCAAGGTTACTACTGAAACTTTTAAAAGGATCTCATGACCTGAGTGCTTACCCTTGAACCATCTTGTTCTAACCAGCCAAGTGAAATTGGAAACAATTGATATGTCTTTCATGTGAACATTTCATTTCTGTTTATCAAAGTATACTCATGATAATACCTTTAGTACGTTTCCAAAGCATCTCAGAAGCCAAGTCCAATTTTCATTTCTAACTTTCCCTCACCAACTCCAATTAGCATGTACTCCAACTCAGAGGAACACCCTCCCTGGTCTCTGGAACACTACATTGTTGCCTCTGAGGCTGGGATTTTATTCTGCTTCACCCATCTGCTCTCTGTATGGAAAGAACTGAGGGCAGCAGGGGATCTTATGAAGTCCTGGCTTCAAACCTCAGGCAGAAATAGCTAGTTTTTAACAATAAACACCCCGATGAGAGCCACCTGGCAAAGTGACTGCACACAGGGCTTTCGTTCTCAAGTTCGTTCGCTTCGAACACAATGTTGCTAAAAATGAAGCGTTCACTTTTCCTTAAAAATCAAATCCTGTCACTTTACCTAAACCCAACTAAAATAGCCATAGAGGGCCAAACATCTATCATTCAAAGCTTCATGAAGTCATGAAGGAATGGGACATATGGGACAGTCAGCATCTCCTGCCGAAAAAGAGATTTTCAATAGAATTTTTTCATTTGCTGACTTCACATTTCAGGATCATTGTTCCTAGAGAAGCACTTTTTTTTCTTACTTACAGTTTCAAGTTTGAGAATATAAATCCTAGGAATCTCAAACATATATCTGATGATATGCATATAAAACCGTAACTCTAAAAGATCAAACTTCCCTTCTATCCTCGTTTATTTTATAAACATCTTTTCAACAGATTCATCTGATTCATTTATCTTTGCCTTTACCATGCATGTTAATTTCTAGAAACCAAACTCTTCATAGCGTGTATAACTATTTCTGCTTGTACTCCTTTTGATTTTATTATGTTAGCTGCAATAATTAGGACAGGTATACCATGTCATACATAGATTAATTTTAAAAATCATTTTTATTGATTGCCTACTATCTACAAAGACATTATAGCTAGGAGGAAAATTTAAAGGCTGATATTTGGAAGACCACATACAGAACAAACAGAGACAGATACGTTTGTGAGACCCTTATTACAGAGATAGATAATCATGGCGTCAAGGGTCTTGGCTACTTTCTCAAGTTGGCATTCTTCTGCTGACTTGTAATCACACAAGTAAGGGAAAAGCTCTCAAAGGAATAATCAGCAGACAGGTGCCAATTCTTCAATTTAAGTTCACTAGCCAACATGTATTAGAAAAAAAATTCCTCAAACTAAAGAAAAAAACCAGGAAATTTATCATTAAAGTCTTAAGGTACTGTCCCGGCAACTTGGAAGACCTGAATGATAGATTTTCATACCAGGGTTCTATTTTGATGATTGAAATGTGGACCACACCCATTTAAAAGTGCTTTCAGGAGCGTAGTGTTTCCTGAGAATAGCCAAGTGTTTGTTAGTGAAAAAAGCTGAAGAAAATGTTCAGGGGGAGATTGAGAATATTGAGAGTTGTCCTCACAGTAGACCATCCTGCATGTTCATCATTAAGAAGAACCATATTGTTGACCTGCACCTGACCTAATCAATGATTAATTATAGCTCCTTTCCCAAGTTCTGCTGTAGTTGTTTGTTGAGAGAGTCTGTCTCCTGACATTAACACAGAAGACCCTCAGAAACACCTCTCTCCTCCTGCATCCCCTCCTCAACCACCATGACATGCACATTCACTTGGAACTTCACTTCAGCCGGAGCAACCCAGCCCAAGTTCCCAGGGCAAGGAAAAATATCCAAAACCTCTCCTCTTCCTGAGACCAACCAATCCTCTTCCTTAAGAAATACATGTCCCTTTCTCAAAAAAGGTTTTATTATATTTGCCCTTGGCAAAAAACTATCCTCTTAGTCATTACTTAAGCAACATTTAATTTCCGAAGAAGATATAATCAGAATTGATTGTACTTTCCCTGAAGTACCTCAGGAACAATACCACTATGACTTATAAGTCTGCTTACCTCAGTCACCCACAGAAGTCCCAGCATGCCAGTTCATCATCCCTGATCTCTATCCCAGAATGTTCTGTATATACCATAATTTCATGCAATTTTCCACCCCATTCCGACTTCCCACTATAGGCTGAAGATTTAATAAGTCCAATTACCAATATCCTCAACTTTTTGTCTAAATGTTTCTTTCATTTACTTGCTTAGTTCAAACCATGCTATATTCTCAGGGTACCATTTCTTCTGCAATCTGCTTGATTGGTGGTTGTCTTTTATTCTTCTTCCAAATCTCATGTTTGACTGGTCCCAAAGGTAAGCTAAAGGTCCTCACTTCATTGCTTCATCTAGGAAATTAGTCTTCCTTCTTCATTCAGAATTTTGTATCCAGCAAAACTAAGCCTCTAAGCAAAACTAAACTAAATGATACAGTTTTTTTCAGACAAATAAATGCTGAGAGACTTCACCACTACCAAGCCAGCTTCAAAAACTGCTACAAGACAGCTCTAAATCTTGAAACAGAACTTCAAAATACACCAAAATAGAGCATTCTTAGAAAAAATCTCACAGGACCCATAAACACACGAAAAAAACCACAAGGTATTTATATTTTTGTTGACAGAAAATCAACAAAGAAAGAATGGACTTAAAGTATATGCTAAAACAAATGGACTTAACAGATGTTTACAGAACATTCTACCCAACAACTGCAGAGTATACATTCTATTCATCAGCATTCTCCAAGATAGACCATATGATAGGCCACAAAACAAATCTCGATAAATTTTAAAAAGTAGAAATTACATCAAGTACACTCTCAGACCACAGTGGAATAAAACAAAATCAACTCCAAAATGAATCCTCAAAACCATGGAAATTAAATAACCTGTTCCAGGTGATCATTGGGTCAACAATGAAAAAAAGAAGGAAATTAAAAAATTTCTTGGCCAGGCGCGGTGGCTCAAGCCTGTAATCCCAGCACTTTGGGAGGCCGAGGCAGGTGGATCACGAGGTCAAGAGATCGAGACCAACCTGGTCAACATGGTGAAACCCTGTCTCTACTAAAAATACAAAAAATCAGCTGGGCAGGGTGGCGCGTGCCTGTAATCCCAGCTACTCAGGAGGCCGAGGCAGGAGAATTGCCTGAACCCAGGAGGCGGAAGTTGCGGTGAGCCGAGATCATGCCATTGCACTCCAGCCTGGGTAACAAGAGCGAAACTCCGTCTAAAAAAAAAAAAAATGTTTCTTGAACTGAACGATAAGAGTGACATAAGCTATCAAAACCTCTGGGATACAGAAAAAGCAGTGCTCAGAGGAAAGCTCATAGCATTAAATGCCTACATCAAGAAAATCCAAGTCATGTTAAGTACATGTCTTTGAACTGCACGACTCACTACCTTTTTTGGTTGCAACGTTCTTCCTACCTCATGGTATCTTCTCCCCAGTCACTAATTACATTAATCAATTATGTTAATTCCTTACTTCTGTCATCATTTTGAGAATTTCAACATCCATGTGGACAACCGATACAAACCATTGTCTCTCTGTTATTTGAAATCCTTATTTCCAGTGACCGTGACTGCCACAGCACACTCGCTTCCGCCCACTTCTTTGATCATAACTTAGACTTCGTTATTACCGATAACCTTCCTGAAAACCTCACTTTAAATCATTCTATTTTGTGACCAGAACCTCCATTTATTCCAGTTCATATACTTTAGGGCCTTTTCAATTGAGCCTAGTCTACCGTCTTAACCACCTTTTTTCCAGTCTTTGCCTCACTTGTCTCTGTCTCCGCTAAGGTTCCCAGGTCCAGCACTATAATTATTCTCTTGCGTTTACCCTCAGCTCTCCTGATTCCTTCTCTCTTCATTGTACTTGCCTGACAAAAGTACAATTATGGTTAAATCAATCCTCTGCCTTCTCCACACCTACAACCAAATTGAATGTTGTTGGAGAAAAACTCACAAGCCACACGCTGAACTGATGAGTGTCATTTTAAATTTATGGGGCCAAATCTCATGGGGCCTTTAGCACTAGACAACAATCCTTCTAGAGCTCTACTTCCCAAGATAACCCTTTTTATATCTTCTCTTTCTTCAAACTTCCAACACCTTCTCCCTCACTGTTATGTTACCCTAAGTTGATCATCAAGTCTAATTTCATCAGGGAAAGAATATCTTCCCTCCACCAAAAGTATTGTGAATTCTGAGGTTTGATTTTTATCCTTTTTACAAGCTCATAAGTTATCCTGTTACTGTTTTGTGAATGCTGGCAAAAGGCATAAAACTTTCGTGTCAGAAAAAAAGTGTACAACCAGCAGCATGTGCCTCAGCTTCACATCAATTACTCTTGCACCCAACTCCCATAGGGTTGGGACTACATGGGCCCAGATGAGTTCTGCACTGGCAGATTTTTGTCACAACTGATGAACATTGAGTTGGGGAATTCATCGTTTTTACAACAAACAGTAAGAAGCCTGCTCCTTGTCCCAGAGGGAGACGTTGCTTCATTCCTCGTAGATGCTTGCTGCAAAACCAACCCCAAGAAATGGACAGGTAAAGATCAGTTATGGCCTTGCATGCCTAGCATTCCCAGTAAGAAACTTTCGGGACACACATGAGTTGCCTCTTCCAGCATGCCATCCCATGACCCCATGTGCTCTCGGCTGAACTCAAATTTTTATATGAATATGACACTCCATTAGCCACCCTGCTTAATCTGACTGACAGAGACTGGGATTAAATCTGTTCAATTTGCCTCATACAGCATTTAATTAAGGAAACTATCAAGAGGACTCTAAGCAATAAGATGAAGTCAACCTGCAGCACACATTTCAACTCTACCCCCCAGGGCCCTGGACTCAACCAATTGTACATAAGTCCCAGGGTCACCAGCACATCTTACTTTAGATAAACAGAAAGGAGTCTAAGGCCAGTCAATTATCCCTTGTGACCCAGGCAAGGGAGTTTAGATTGGCCTACTGATCTTTAATGTCATTACCAATAATGAAAGGGGCAATACATGAGCAACCCTAATGCCCAAAGGAGAGACATTCCCCAACATGCAAATATATAATATAAAGGGACACAATCTAGTTTAGAATTTCTTGTTAAAATGGGTCCATGCCGTTGTTACATTGGTTTGGTTAACTCAGTACATTAGAAACAGTAATTGCAGCTCCCATTGCCATTTGTGGCAACATCCAAGCCGCCTGAGTATCAGGAAAAGCATATGAAGATATATTATTAAGATTGAGTCTGGACACAGTGGGCCACAACTGCAATCCTAGTGCTTTGGGAGGCCAAGGCAGGAGGTTCGAGAGCAGGCTGGGCAACACAGTGAGACCCCCATCTCTTAAAAAAAAATTGAAATGAAGTTGTGAGGCCTATCTGTTTGTACACATACAAGGCTGAGGAGGCAGTCAGGTGCTTCCACTCATGGTGTCAGGTATGGCAAACTAGTCGAGGACCAGCCAGGTTTGCAAGAACTTCCGTGTTTTTATAACACCTGGACAAGGATGACACATCCTGCAGTGAGTTTAAATTGTCAGATGCAGCTGCTCCTAGCTTCAGCTAGAACATACAATTGTTTTGCCAGACTGCAGTGCTCAATATAAGGAATAAGAAGCCTAAGTGTCCTTCTCCCCTGAACTTCCTGGGGTTTAAAGTGATCTGTGCTCAGGTGCTAGAATTGTTCTTCCCTGTACACAGCCATGAAACTGGGGTGTCCCAACCCAGTAGCTATAACTTTACCTCTTCTTCAGTCATCTGCTTATACAAGCACCTTTGGTCCAGAGAGGTCAGACATGAATAGAAATAGGTCACCTTAAAAAATATTTACCGAGATTCATTATATTTTCCACTTAGTCCAGTTAGGTCACTATAAGTAAATATACTACTTGGTGAATAGTATATTCACCAAGTAGTCATTGTCTTTATGATGTAGGACATGTTAATTCAATAAAAGAATCCAGGTAGCTGCATCAGAGTTAAATTTGAATTTCTTAGTCTCCCCCTTAGGTGTGGCTGCCCCTCAAAGTGTGCACAAATCGAGCTGGCATGCGGTTGTCACTAGGGGAAGGAAAGACGCTTCAGGTTCATAAATGGTCAAGGCAGAATCATGAATTTTCAAAATAACTTTATATAATGTTTCCACCCTTCCATCTTGATCATTACCCGGGAGTTGGCCAATAGGAGACAAATGTCTTCTGTCCATGGGCATATTTAATGCTCAAACTGCCTTAATAAACTTTTAATAAAATGTATTGGCCAGAAAGAGGCAAAGAAGGTAGATACAGAACAGAGAGAGAGTCAGCAAGGCACCAATGGTAGTCCCAAGAGAGGGTCAGAGATCTGACATAGCCAGTTTTCTAGAAGAGAGCAGGGAAAATGCTCCTTGTAATGTGACCTCCTTTCCTGCAAAACAATCAGGCCCATTTTGGCAGGAGCTTCATGTGGTATGCAGTTTCCAGATTAGAAACACAGTCTTTTGCTTTAGACCATGGTAGTGGGTATGTTTTCTGGTAAGAAGATGGAACCAGGTATTGATGGAATATTCCATTTTATTCTAGTTGTTCTCATTGGGTGTTATAACAATGGCCACCAGAAAACCATACTATCCCCCAGTTGGGAGTGCAAGGAGTGCAGGGTGATGGGGAGATTAGCCTACAGGAGTGGAAGTGGGAAAAGGCTTGGTCCTCACGCTGGGGCTGGTGTCCAAGTGCCAGAGCTGCTTCCTACGCATGTATCTCCTGATATCTGATGAGCGTCAGGGCCCAGAGGACCCCTCTTTTCTTGTCCGCATGCATGTCACTGCGCTCTGCCCTGTCAAAAGGTAGTCATCAGGCAAGAACAGTGCCATATCTGAGTAAGCTAGTAACTTGAGGTCTCATATCAACAAGGTTGTTTCTCCTTAAAGAAGCTGATGCTGTAGAGCAGGGAGAGGGAGGTATCAGGGTCTTAGAGGGAGACAGCAGCTCTACACCAGTAAAGTTTTACAGTCAATTTCAATTCCAATTCAATTTCTCTTGCTTGTGGCTCAAACAAATTCATATTTTTCTTTAACTAGAGTTCTATAGTAATAGAAATGAGGTCATTGTTGACTCCATTTATTTCACCTTTCAATGCTTCTTGATTCAGCAGTCACAGACATGTTGCCTTCTGGCTGGTGTCACAGGGCTTGCTGCCCTAATGTCATAATAATGTTTCTTCCTCCTTCCACCTAGAGGAGAGCTAGAGACAACAAAAGCATCATATAAGCCTGCTGGTTTTAATTCCAAGCTGATTGACAGGCAGGACTTTGGTGGTCCCTTGCTTCCCTCTTTCACCTACCACTTCAGTGGGAGTCCAGGGAACCCATATCATACGTCTGAACCCATCCCAAAAGGCTCTTAACATTTTTCTTCCCAAAAGACATTTCTCTTTCAGGATCTTACCTTTGTTGCCATAACTGTTGGGTCTGAGATTCAATTTTACCCTATTTATAAATGAATGAGTTAGCCTGTTACTGTCTCATGGATGCTGGCAGAAGACACAAAACCATTGGATCAGAGACAAAGGACATTTTTACTCACAGCAGCGCAAGCTGCACGAGCGTCATGTTTGTGTAGGTTTCTCTTGCGTGCAAGTGGTACAGGGGTGATTTGATAGGGCTCAGATGGATGGTGTATATGCAGTGGATTTGCATCACAGAGGAGGAACAATAGCATGATAAATTACCTGTTTTCATAGCAGGCAATAAGCCAATCTGCTTTTTGTCCCAACTTTCAACCTCATGTTTCAAAGTTGCTTGCTGCAAAAACCAACTCTGAGAGATGGCCTGGGTAGAATGGTAAGGATCTTGGATTCTTGGTACACCCAACAAGAATTGCAGTGATGCCCAGTGCCCACGGTAGATTGACACTCTCAATGCCCACCTATTTATCTGTCACTCATTTTCTTGCTGCCTCCCAACTCCTGCCTATGTTTGGACTACTTTTCCATTACACTATTCCCACTATTACGTATGCGTGGCACCCTGTTCATTCTCAATGATTCAGGAACTTTTCTTTAGCAATTATTCTTTGTAGATCTTGCATCATTGATCTTCCATTCTATTCGAAATCATTTTAATTGGCTTGCCTATACCATCTAAAAAAATGCTCCTTAGAATGCATACACCTCATCAAATATCCACTTCTCTATTCCAAACTCCTCCAAAGAGATGTCTATATTTACTCTCTACTTTTTCACTTCCCAGTAACATCTCCAATAAGGCAGCTTTTGCTACTTCAGTGAAAACCTTCCCTGTCAACAATTGCCCTTTGCTAATCTAAAGCTTAATTTTCAGTCCTCATCTGAACTGATCTCATTTTTACAGTTGTTCTCCCTGACTTGCTTGATATAATTTTTTAATTTAACATTTGCCTCCTTTTCTTCTTGTTCACTATCATTTTATTGCTAGCATATCCTCTGTTTTCTAGACTCTAAATGCTGGAGTCCCCTAGGATTCAGTCCTTATGCATATATTTTCACCCCTTGGGAAATCTCATGTAATCTCTTGACTTTAAACTTTAGATAGATGTTTACAACATCTAAATTTTTGTCCCTCGCCCTAGACTCTCTCCTGAACTTCCCTTAAGTTTCATATTTAGATAATTAAAATGATTTTCAAACATAACATATCCCAGGCAAAACTTTTTATTTTTTATCTGCATGAAATTCAAAACAAAAAATTAAGCTAAAGCAAACAAACAAAATAATCACAAAACAAAACAAAAATTCACAAAACAACAGTAATAACAAAAACACTTCTCCATCTCAGTAAGTGGTAACAATATACTCACCCAGTTGATCAGGCCATAAATTCAAAGCCGTATTTGACTTCTCTCTTTCTTTAATGTCCCACATGTGATTCATCCACACATTCTGTTGGCTTCTCCTTTAAGCTGTGTTTCAAGCATGACTATGCTTCCCACATCTACCATGCCTACTCTAGACCAAGCCAGTGTCATGTCTCACCACGCCTACTGCAATAGCCTAACGTTTTGGTGTGCTTCCATCCTTGACTTCCTAAATCAATTCTCCACACAGCTTTGGTGGTAACTTAATATGCTTCAGATCATGTGAGTCTTCCATTCAAACAGTCCAGTGGCTCACATCATGCTCTGAATAAAACTTGTACTCCTTAACATATTCTTACAAGCCCTTGTATGACGTCTCCTTGGTTATCGTCTCCTTCCTGAGTCCTCGCTCTCTTCACTTTAGCCAGGTTGGGGTCTAAAAGTCACTTGGGCTCTTTCCCATCTTGCAAGATGGCGGGTGAAAAAGTTGAGAAGCCGGATACTAAAGAGAAGAAACCTGAAGCCAAGAAGGCTGATGCCGGTAGCAAAGTGAAAAAGGGTAACCCCAAGCTAAAAAGTCCAAGAAGGGGAAGCCCCATTGCAGCCGCAATCCTGTTCTTGTCAGAGGAATTGGCAGGTATTCCTGATCTGCCATGTATTCCAGAAAGGCCATGTACAAGAGGAAGTACTCAGCGGCTAAATCCAAGGTTGAAAAGAAAAAGAAGGAGAAGGTTCTTGCAACTGTTACAAAACGAGTCGGTGGTGACAAAAACGGCGGTACCCGGGTGGTTAAACTTCGCAAAATGCCTAGGTATTATCCTACTGAAGATGTGCCTCGAAAGCTGTTGAGCCACGGCAAAAAACCCTTCAGTCAGCACGTGAGAAAACTGCGAGCCAGCATCACCCCCGGGACCATTCTGATCATCCTCACTGGATGCCACAGGGGCAACAGGGTGGTTTTCCTGAAGCAGCTGGCTAGTGGCTTATTACTTGTGACTGGACCTCTGGTCCTCAATCGAGTTCCTCTGCGAAGAACACACCAGAAATTTGTCATTGCCACCTCAACCAAAATTGATATCAGCAATGTAAAAATCCCAAAACATCTTACTGATGCTTACTTCAAGAAGAAGAAGCTGCGAAAGCCCAGACACCAGGAAGGTGAGATCTTCGACACAGAAAAAGAGAAATACGAGATTACAGAGCAGCGCAAGATTGATCAGAAAGCTGTGGACTCACAAATTTTACCAAAAATCAAAGCTATTCCTCAGCTCCAGGGCTACCTGCGATCTGTGTTTGCCCTGACAAATGGAATTTATCCTCACAAATTGGTATTTTAAATGTCCTGATGATCTAATTAAATAACTGATTACCTTAAAAAAAAAAAAAAAGTCACTTGGTTAGGCCAAACTCATTTCTGCCTTGGGGGCTTCATATTTATTTTTCCCTTTACCTGGAAGACTACAGATTTTTACATGGCGATTCCCCATTTTAAATCTTTATTCAAAGACCACTTTTCCAGAGAGGTTTTTCTAAACCTCCCACAAAAATGTCATCTTTCTCTGCACCCCAACATGTATAAACACATGCTCTACTTCCTTACCCTTATTGATTTCTTCATATTACTTATCACGGTGTGATCTTACACACACACACACACACGCGCGTGCACACACACGCACATGCACGCGCACACACACGCACGTGCACACACGCACACATGCACACGCACACACACACACTTCCATTAATTTTAAAGCTCTCCTCTCTCAGTCCGTACTAGAATTGCCCACCATGAAAGAGACTTTGAGCATCTTGACCACTATAGCTCCAGGACCTAGCACAGCACCTAGCCCATAGCAGGAGGCCCAACCAATATGTCTTGAATATAAAAATGCTGAAATCACTCAACTGAAGCTTGAGTACAGTCTCAGCACTCTTAGTGGCAAGTATTGATCATCAACCCACATGTCAAGTAAAGTTTTGCTTTTAGCAGCTAAAAACTTTAATAACCCTGATGAAGATTCTTTCATTCTCCTAATCCGGATGTAATTAGATGAGCCTCAGAATTCTTGCTCTAATTAGAGTGTATGCCACAGTTTGATAAATTAAGTTTTCCATGCCACTTGACATATCATAATTTGAAAAATGTGTTCTCCTTACTTCAGATTGATCTTCCATTTTCAAAGGTATCTAACACCTTATCTTTAAGTTTCTCAGTTCCATATTCTTCCTATCAAGAATCTAAAGATTTATTTTTTCAAAAATTCAAAAAATTACACAAGCTTACATTTTTATGAGAAAGGCTTTTGTTGAAAATGAAATGCTTTAAAATTTGGTTGAACCCTTTTTGTGATCTTTTTTTAATGGATCATGACAAACCTCTAGGTACTATTATTGGAAATGTGATTCGAATCGTTTCTGTAATAAAGCACTTCGTAGATTAAGGCAAAGTTGGCCTGTCTCTGTATTCTCCTGTGCTCTGTGCTGTAAGTAGAAGGTGATACTGTTGTAACCGTCTGGCACTATCCTTGAGTCAAGTGTATTCTTAGTTAATTGGCTTATGACAAAAGTAATTTTGTCAGTTAGACGTTTCTATAGAGCTGCCCTTGGTGAGTTGGTGTCTTAAGAGAAAGCCACAGGTTTTGTTGACATATAAGTTTTCAGGTTGTTTTTTTCATTTTTACTTCCTGACATCTCCCATAGTGTTTTTAAAAAGAGAAGTGGCAGATAGAATAAGGCTCTGTATGGGTAAACCCTTTTTGGCACATGTGAAACCATCAGTACTTCAAGTGTCAAACAGTTATATAGATACCAGCCAACTGTGTAAGATTTTTCTAATTCAATCAAACAAAGTGTCCTGTTCTCCACAAACAATCTAATTTTTCTTCAGATTGAATTCACAGTTTAGATCAAGATGGGTTTACTCTTACACTTTTCCAGGTGGCTATATTGATATGTTATGATATCTTATGATAATCTGATTTACTCCCATCTTTCTCCATTTTTCCTCTCTTTTATCTTTCTTGTTTGCTCTTACCTGCTCTTTCTCTCAATTAGAATGCTTCTTAATGAATTCGTTATATAAAGGCCTCTCAGATCCAAAACTCTATCAACCCTTTTCAACGAAAAGGAACTAGACCTACTTTTGATGCCTCTAAGATGCAGCTATATAAATTTCAGACTCGTTTTTCACTCCTTTCCTGGCAGTCTGACCCCAATAAGGAAGAGGGTCTGAAAGAAACATTTCATAAATGTCACAGATAATCTACTTCTGAAGCTGTATATGTTTATTGCTTTTTTCAAATAGGTTTCTTCAAAATTACTCCTTTCAAAATAACATTCTACTATCTACTGATAAAACTGTAATGAAGACATGGTTGTTATTTTTTGTGAACATTTAATTGAAGTATCACACACACAAAGTGTACACATAATATATTTATAGCTCAATATATATGTTATAAAGAGAACATGCTCATGTATCTAGCACCCAGAGCAAGATCATGGTTAAATGCATGCTACTTTCTTTTGAAGAAGATAAGATAACTAATGCAAGTGTAGGTAGTGACAGAGGCAAAATTCAGTTCAGTCATCAAAACATTTCCAAATAATTAAAACTGTCTACAAATGAGACAAGCATCCTTGCAAAGAAGAAAGATTCTGTGTGATTGGAATTGTTTGAGGATAGGAAAGATGGAATTCTTGAGTGATTGGTTGGACTGGATGATTTCCTTGGGTCTTTCAACCAAGAATGTATGTAAAATCAAACTCTGAAGATCAGTATTCTAACAGTAGCATCAAGACAATTATAAATGTGCATCATAAAATAATATTTTCTAAAGATCAGCAAGGTGAAACTTAGGAGATCTTTAAAAATCATTTTCAAGCTCATTCAGTAAGTAAATTAAAAGAATGATGGAATGGGCTTTTTGCTATTCATAAGGATACTATCAGTGAAGTCTGGATGAAAGATTATAGTAAGTTTCATAAGATGGAAGATTTATATTTAAGCATGTTCCTTGCACTGGGTAAACTTTGGCAAACCGTGGCATTATTATGTCCCTTTCTGCTGATGCTAACATAATTTTATTTTAGCACAAAGGTGTTACCTAGATAATTACTATAACAAAATTTTTATAACTGTTGCCCCCAAATTCAACAACAGAGTTAAGATTTCATCTTTGTGTGCTTTTTCATGAGAAAGTTTGTTTCTTTCATATTCCTCAATATGTGACCATCGCATTTGTGATTTAAATGTTTTAATTGCTTCCGTGATTTAATATGTAGAAAAAAGAGGCGGATAAAGATAAAAAGGTCTAAATTTTCTACTTAACACCTCAGTTCTATGGAGCCCAAGGTGATTAAATTAAAGACAGCATTCTTTTAGAGTCACCTATGAGACAATATTCCGGAATATCATCAAAAGTTTTGGCAAAGAGAATCGTTTTGGGGGTGGGAGGTTAAACAGATGCTAGGGCTTCAAAATTTATCTATTTATTTGAATGAGTTTTAGCACCATTGACCTGGCCAAACTCCAACACAATTCATTATATTTTGCCTGTATCAGCCGCCCTTGAAATTCTAATAAGGCCCTATATTTCTTGTCTTAACCTACTTTCATAATATTGCCTGAAGCAGCCATCCAGCTGTGGTCACTTAAGAAGAATCTAGATTTATCTTGCAGCTAAGGGTATCCTGTATCTCTGGTTTCCCCACAGAAGCAGGAAGGTCAGTGAATTTGTTTCAGTGAAAAGATTTAACCAGCTTACACAAATAGGTAAGAACATCCAAATAAGATAATCCAATTTCTCAAGCATTTCTCACAGTGCTCTTCCTAGGAAAAATGAGACACAAGCGCCCAGCTGGGCACTTAACTTCAATCATAGTTAAATTTTGTAAAGCCCCCGAAAGGTAAAATGCTACAAGAAATTAAAACACCAGGAAGCCCTATACCAAGATGCTTTCCTGATCATCTGAAGCCTTTTTGCCTTTGAATTCTCCTAGTTGGCTCTGTGTGCTTTGATATATCCTGTCTGAGTGCATCCCCATGCCAAATTACACAAAGCAGCCCAGCAGGACGGACAGGCCCAGGAGCCAGGGCAAGTGTGTCTGGCCCATCTCTCCTTGCTGAACTGTCCTTGTTGGTGAGGATTTTTTTTTAGCACGCAAAGCATGTCCTTAAAAGCAGTAGGAAAAGGGAAGAGATTCCCCAGCTCTTCATATGGTTTTTTTCATGACCCCAATATCTTATCTGACAACCATTCCCATTTGAATTATTACTCTTAGATCCTGAAAAATCATTAAGTAATACCATCTTGGTGAGCATTCATTTAAGCAATACCACTCTAGGGCCTTCAGCCAGCTTCTATTAAAATGGGTCCCTCATCCTGGTTTACTCTCATTCTCCTCCTTTTAATATTTTATCCTGTTCAGGCATTATGCATTGGGAGAATAAGAGAATTTTTCAGTGATTTAAAGGAATATATGTAATAGAAAAAATAAGAGGAGACTAGATTATTACTATACTTGAATCACTCAAATTGTCTGCATAATCCTCACTTCGTATCTCTTACGTAAATTCAAATTATAATAAACATGCTGACATAATCATCAAACATAGAATTCTCCTTTCAGTGGCACAGAATTAGTGATTTTTTTTCTTTAAGTCCTTACAGTGATATCTTACAAAGGTTTCCTCCATGAAGAATTCAGGCATCAATTTAATATATATATGTGTAACTAAATGTGTTTCCTCAATAAACACAACTGCTTTTGTTCTTTGTAGTAACATCTTTCACTATAATATATATAGTTTGGTCAAACCAAGAACCTATATAAAATGATTAAAAGCACAAGAGGTTATACATATGGCCTTCAATTTGACAGATGACAGCATAACTCATTGCAATAGTAATAATGAATATTGTTCCTATCTTAAATTAATATGAAAACTCTCTACACCCACTTAACTAACACGAAAAATTTTAGAAATTTACATGCTGATTGGTGAAGTCAGCTACATACCAAACATTAAGATAGTTGACCTCCTTAAAAATGTTCTGCACTGTTTATTGTGAGGGAGCCAAATAATTTATGGGCTTTAAGGAGTAAACTCTTTCCTTGCATGTGTGTTTGATGCTTTCCAAATGGTCTGTCCTCCTTGAGGCTGGAAGAGGTTTTGCTCACGATGTAATTTTCAAACACATGAGGTGAGGAAGCAAAGTGAAGAGCAATTGTGATGGTGATGGGGATTCAGAATTCTTGGTGCAAAGGGAAATTATTAATATCATCTGTGTCCCTATATTTCATCTGCAAAATATAGACGATAACAGTAATGTAACTTACAGGGTGGTTGTTAATGGAGCAAATGGGTTAATATATTCAAAATGCCTAGAACAGCACCTGGTGCAAAGAAAGCCCAGTGTAAGTATTAGCCATCATTATATAACCTCCTAGATGGGAGGCACTTTGGGCTCATGATTGTATTTCCAATACCTTACACTGCTCCTGGAATAGACTTGATAAACAATGAAATGTGATTGATTAGTGGATGAATGGATAAATAAATTCAGTGAAAAAAAATCTTTTTAATAATATACAGACATTTTAATTTGCTAATTCATCCAGTAATTTATTTATTTATTGGAATAAGAAAGGAAATCTCAGAAAAAGTAATATAATAATTATTCAAAGATAGTAAAACATTTTCCAAAGAAATATCTGGTTTTAAATCAGTCTAAGTATCACATGAATGTGTTTATTCATTATATTCAGCAGAAGCTGCAAAATAGAAAAAATACGCCCAAACTAAAATTGTCATTGAAAAAACAATTAGACACATATGTGTATCTAGATGTCTAATAACAAAAAATTCTGGTAATATATTCAGCAAAGATTAATTGAGAGCAGACTCTGCATCAGGCACTGTTGCATGCCCTGAAAATAAAGAGACAATAATATCTGCCTTTGTATAATTTACAGTCTAGGGAAGGAGAGAGGCAAGAAAGGTACATACATAAAAAACCACTTTCAGGGCACGTTTTGCAGCTCTCCTAACTTCACTGACCTCTCAGGATACAGACCTGCTCCAAATCAACCATTCTATAGGAATTAGCTTAAGGTTCTTCCATAGCAGAAGTAAGGAATTGGTAACTACCCTCAAAAATCATAGATTACAATTATTTGTCCTCTATTTTTGGTGCAGAATTCTGGACCTGTGTTCCAGAGGGCTTGAATGGGCCCAAAGTTACATTCTGAGAATTCTTGGCTATTTTCTCTTACCAGCTTACTCTTCATCTCACACACATCCCTGGCTTGTGAGATCTTTTAGTCAAAACACAAGACGCCTATAATAAAGTTTCCATAGGAACTCAAACTAAAATTGTTGATATTGGGGAAAGCTAAAATAGGAATCATACTAACAACTCTTTTCTCAAGATGTTCTAAGCTTCATCTCTGAATATTCATCTTTGATCAATATTTTCTTGATCAAAACAACTCTGAGATTATCATCAGATAAGTATGAATAAGTATGCCTGGAGTTGTTTCTGAAGCATGCATTAAGGAGCTGCTACCTGTAGAATTTCTCTACTTTTTCAGTAGAACTGGTACTTAAGATTCTCTGTTGAATTCTCAAATGTCTCTTATACAAAGACCCTTTGGAGAAATTTCAGCATTAAAAATTTAAAGAAAAGTCTTTTGACAACCTGATACGCAGCTTCCGTCTGTTGAACAATGTAACTTAAACAGACTCATGACAGGTCTCTTTTTGTCGTGGCTACCATGAAGCTCAGAAATTAGTTTTTCCTCCTCCATGCCAGTGTTTCCTGAGCTTTGGTTTACTGGGATATTTTCTCTCCTCTTTATCCATCTTCGACTCTATTAAATTGCTCTGGTATTTTTATTGTGTTTTACTGACTACCAGTTTAATTGAAACTATGCCTTTGAGCGTAAGCTGCCACAAGTCCTTTGGGCAAATAAAGAGAATATATAAGCAAATAAATAATTATGAACAATGGCTACTGAGCCTTAAAACCAGTGGAAGGTTATAAGAACTTTTTAATAGACTCAAATGAGTTTAATGCGGAAGTTACAACCTGAGAGACTTGGGCCAGATTTTGCACTTGGATATGGTTTATTCGGCAGATGTAATAATTAAAAGAAAAAATAGTTACCAACATTCTTAAGTTAGAAAATTCCCAATAAAAACCTGAATTGTTCACTTCTCTACTCTCTGTGCCAGACCTTGTTTTAATGTTTAATCTTCCCAAAAAACATTCTCATCATCCAAATCTCATGAATGAGGAAACAAAGGCGTCGAGAAGTTCAATAACTTATTTTACAGGCTCACACAGCTAGCAAATGGTCAAGCTGGAACCTAAACTTGGACCAACAGGCTCCAAACATTCCCAGGGGGTCAGGCTGTTGCCTGGAAAGAATGATCCAAAGGCCTGGACCCACATTTCCCCATGACAGCAATGGACCCACTTTCCAATCTCACATCAGTAGCTGGAACTCAAAAGAGTGCATCTTTTTCGACAGTCACCTGGTGTTTGCAAGCGTTTCCGTTTATGACCCTTGCCTTCATTCTAAGTTGAGAACATATTATCCTGAGATGGGAGCTGCATTTAAATGTATTTTCAACATCCTGTAGGTATAGTCTTTGCTTGAAGTTAATTAACATTGATGAGTCCCACAGGTCTTTATAGCTTCCTGTGAAGTCTTCAACATTGACAATAAAATGGCCAAATGAGAAACGAAATACATTTCACTGTAGCAGCCCGTAAAAGCAGTTTTACCTAAATTATTCCCTAAAGCATTTCCCACTTAATTGTTTAGCATTTACGGATAATAAGGACGTGAATGACCACATTTGCATATTTATATTGCTCATTTGCCCTGTGTGCCATAGTCAGTGTTTAGAAAGATTTGTGTGCCACCTGTTCTTTGTCAGTTATCTTTTCTCTCCATTAAAGATTCTTGGATAGAAAAAAAGTAAAAATAAAGCTAATCTCCTTCATTAAAAGTGGAGAGACTTTTAATACAATGAGACTTGCTCTGCACTTCAGAGGATAAGCAGAAACCTTTGAAGGATTTTCTATCTGAGGAGTTTCCAGGGAGGAAAGGGTATGATTTAGTCAGCTAGTCAGCTAAGCTCATTAATTCAGGTAACTTGTTTCTAAAAAAGGGAATTTTCCTCTGCAATGCTGCTATTGCAAACCAGCCTCCCCCAGCTCACATCACAACTTCTAACCCTGGAGACGAACCTGCTATTGTTAATTAGTCGAATTAGTTGTGCAATGGTACATTATCATTTGTTAAAGGTGTCTTACTGATTCTCAAATTGTACTTTCTTAAAAAGTAGTTGAGAATTGCTTTTCCAAAACAATATATCTTTTACACAAAAATGTCAATAGACAAATGAGGCATTTCTTGAAGCTGCTCTTTGGTATTCCCGTAGATATTCTATCAGGAAACTGTATGTCTAATACATAGGACATTAAATTGTGGAGTGGGAAGTAGGTTTTCAGATTTGTCTCCTCCTTCCTCTAGTCTTTCTCTTCATATCACCCTGACTCTTCAGGGTGCCAAGTTCAACAGTACGAGTAATATATACATGTACAACATACAAGTAATAATAACATGCTAGATTATATATTATTGTTATACTATTATATCCTTGTTATTAGTATTATTATGATTACTGTTATAATCTTCTGGTAACCATTCATTCTGGATTGCAGAGGGCAGTAGACAGAAAACAGCAAGAGTTGAAGGAGATGCTTAGAGGCAGTGGCGTTTCACTGACTGCCCCAAGAGCTCCTATGAGCTGACATTCATAATCATCACTTTAGGTATGAAAAGAAATAGTTAACATTTAAGATTCTCTTTTTAATGACCCAAAGAAAATAGAGAACAGTTTAGAGCTTTTTTTACAAAAAAAAGTTACTAAAATCAGAAATGGTTAAAAAGCAATCTAAGGGCTTGAAATTCAAATTGAGTTAGATTCAATGGCCTTGAAAATGCTCAAAAAGGAACTATCCATTTCCCAGCGAAGCTGATGCTCTTTATGCTTCTAAAGCAATTTATACAGGAATAAGTTCTAGCATTCAATATGTGAATGCTAGAATTTATTCTTGTACAAATTCCCCCACTAGTGAGGGGTAAAACACCACCCCTGGAATGTGTTCACCAAGTTTCAAATACCAGCTGTTGCCAGCTTCTTGCCTTGTAACCAAGAACAGGTTACATAATTGCTCTGGGCTAAGAATGGATCTATTAACAAAGGATGAAATGATACAGTAAATGCATAGCTCCTGGAACACCCTGGCACACAGTAAGAGCTTTGCAAAGGTCTGATGTTATTATTCAACATCTTTGTATCTCTTCTCATGCTCTTTAAGATTTAGAAACTGTTGAGATTTTTCAAACTTGTGAGGACCCAATTACCAATCTCTCAGTCAATTTAGATTGCAGACCAAAGGCAGAGTCTCCCTTAGCAGAGCTGAAAGTCCCTGCTCTCTGCATGCAAAGTAGCTAGCACTTATCTGAATTCATATCTGTCATAGAACTTTGATTTTAAAAACAACATGATCTGGAAGTTGCATTAATTCATTTTTCCATATGTTTCCATATGTTTTATGGAAACATATTCTCAGAATTGAATCACATGGTCAAAACTGGCAGGAAAGAATAGTCTATATCATCTTGATAGAGCCATCACATGCTCCTCTTTAACTCTGGAGGTTCTTTACGCAATGAAAGAAGGGGAGAATAAATATGGGGGAATATCAGCCTCTCTATTATGCTGTTACTGAATTCTCTCTTTGAAATATTTTTCAAGGATATAATATTAAACTCTCTTAAGAAAATCAGAGAAAATGTTTTTCCTGCTTTGTTATTCTAGTAACTGTCATTTGTCAATAATTTTATAATTATTATAAAGGCAATTCTATAGTTATATCTGTAAGTGATTTTCTATAGCCACTTCATTGGTTTACTTCCTCCAAGTTAACCATCTTCCCGGATAGAAACATTTAGATCACAAGCAGCTGGCTTTCTGTCACTCAGCAGTTGACATCACTCCATTAGTCCTTGGCAGTAGAACCATCGTGTTCATGTTCTTGTTCCCAACATAATCTTTTTTCTTTTCTTGAGACAGTCTCACTCTGTTGCCCAGGCTGGAGTGCAGTGGTGCGGTCTGGGCTCATTGTAACCTCAATCTCCCTGGTTCAAGCTAATTCCCCTGCCTGAGCCTCCTGAAATATAATCTTTAAAGCACAAGGTCTCCATCATTTCAGCAAATGTAGCTTCATGTAGCTAATGTAGTTACATTATGTTAATAAAGCTAATGTAGCTAATCAAGAACTTAATTCTTTTGGGTATTGCTTTTAGAGAGGCATGTTTTCCTTTGCCATTTGTCTTTGGTAATCTTCCCCTTCTTCTAGATTTTTGTGTATCTTTTTATGTGTGAATTTATCAAAAAGTTCCCTGTGCAGCTCCATGGAATTCTCTAAACCTCACTACATCCTTTTTGGAGCTATATTTGATTTTGGCATCTGGCATAGTAAAAATGAGTTGATCTTGGATGTATTATAAATAACTTAATAATGTTTCCAGGAACCTTCAGTTAAAGGAAACAAAGGATTATTTAATTTATTTTTATTCATTTATTCTACAGTTTTGTATTGGGTGAAACAAAGTTTTTCTAAAAACTTTGTTTACATAAATACAAGAGCCTTCTAGTTATTTTTAAAACTGCTTTTACTACAAAAAGAATATAATTTCATTAAAGGAACATTTGAAAGATGCAGAAAGCAAAAAACTACAAAAGTGTGGGTGGACTATTTCTACTGCCACCGAACAAAAACATACAAGCAGATTCTCTTCTGAACTTTTATCTTCTTTCTCTTTTTCTCAACCTCCCCTCACCAAACTGAGTATTAGTACATATTTATATAATTGAGCTTGTTGTGTAAACTCAACCCTCTCTCTCTCTCTCTCTCTCTCTATATATATATATATATATATAATTAGTATTTAAGACATGACCAAATTACATAAACATCATTTTAATGTCCCCATAGTATTCCTCCTTATGGATTTGCTTTATTATCCCCTATTCTTGGACATTTAGGTAAAACCCACTATTCGATATTATGAATAACACTGCAATAAACATCTGAATTGAAAATTATTTTTTGATGGATTTCTGAAAGACAAGTTACTAAGGTACAGGATATGAGCTACTAAGTTTCTTAGGATAAAATAAATGGCAAACACACATTTTAAGGGAGGTAATAGCATGACAAATGATTTTTCTCAAAATAACCCACTTGGCCGGGTGAGGTGGCTCATGCCTATAATCCCAGCACTTTGGGAGGCAGAGGTGGGCAGATCACAAGGTCAGGAGATCTAAACCATCCCGGCCAACATGGTGAAACCCCGTCTCTACTAAAATACAAAAAATTAGCGAGTGTGGTGGTGTGTGCCTGTAATCCCAGCTACTCAGGGGGCTGAGGAAGGAGAATTGCTTGAACCCAGGAGGCGAAGGCTGCAGTGAGTCGAGATTGGGCCACCGCCCTCCAGCCTGAGGACAGAGCAAGACTCCGTCTCAAAAAAATAAATTTTTTTTTTTAAAAAGCCACGTAACCTAAACAATGTCATCATTATATCTTAAACATATATGGGAGGCTAAAAGAAAAAATTCTTTCACAGCATTGCAATATAGCCTGAATTCTAAAGAATGTCAAAAATCTTATGTTTTTCTCTCTTCCCTGTCCATCAAGTTTCCTCTTCACTGGTTCAGTGAGAAAGAGCCACAGGACTTCCATTTGAATCTCTTTTTCTCCTCTTTTCCCATTAGTGAGGAAACTAATCAATCAACAGTTAAGAAATCAATCAGTCAATCAGAAGAATAATGAAATAGCCATTCTCAAAAGAATAGCAGAAGATAAGATGGCTACGGAAGAGATTATAATCCAATCGCATAGAAATTAAATGCACATTAACAAACAAACAAACAAACATAACCATGAAATTCACCCCTGAAATGCTTCATGAGAGAATTGCTATATTTCTTTATTTTTTTAAATAAAATTAAATATTACTTCTGCCTTAATTTGCTCTTTATTTGTCCCAGGGATGGCAACTGCCTTAAAATTTAGGGGGGACAACAACAAAAACCTGATTTTAAAACAGGCAAAGGAGTTGAATTAGACATTTCTCCAAAAAAGACATTCAAATGATCAACAAGCACGTGAAAAGATGCTCAACATGACTGGCTCTTAGAGAAATGCAAATCAAAACCACAATGAGATACCACTTCATTCCCATTAACATAGCTATTATCAAACAGAAAAGTGAAAAATGTCAACTGTTGGTGAGGATGTGGAGAAACTGGAACTCTTGTGCATTGATGTTGGCAATGTATCATGGTGTAAATGCTATGGAAAACAGCATTTGATTCCTCAGAAGGTTAAACATAGTTATTACTGCGTGATTCCACAATTCTCCCGGAAGTGTGCCCTAAAGAGGGGCAGCATTATTCACAATAGCCAAAGACAGAAACAACTCATGTCCATCAATAGACGACTAGCTAAACAAAATATGATATATGTGGTAAGAATATTACATAAATATACCATGACTATAATTCAGGCTTAAAAAGCAAGGAAATTTTGACATACGCTGCAACGTAGATGAACCTTGAAGAAGTATGTTAACAGAAATCATCCCTTAACAAAAGACAGATTTTATGATTCCATTTACAGAGTTCCTGGAGTAGTTCATTTCATAGAGTCAAAAATTAGAATGGTGATTGCCAGGGGCTGAGGGGAAGGGAAGTGAGAATTTTAGTGCTTAATGAGTATAGCGTTTCATTTGGGAAGATGGCAAAGTTCTGGAGGTGGATGGTGGTGATGTTTACACTGCAATGTGAATGTAGCTAATGCCACAGAACTGTATGCTTAAAATGATTAAATGTCAATTTTATGTTATGTATATTTTACAATAAAAAAATTGGGGCTATTGGTTTCAGTTCATCATAGTGCTCAGTGGTCCATCAGAGGTCTAGGTGATATGTCTTCAGTCTTTTTATGTTAGACATAGGAGCTGAGGCATTTTGCTGCAGTTTTCAAAGTCTTGAAAATTTAGTTTTCAGTATCCTGGCATCCAGGAGCCACTCCAGCAGACTCCCTGCCACCCTGCTGTGTACTGAAGGAAAATGATGTGAGATCTGCTACCTCCTTGCCTCTGGTACAACAAATAGCGTGCAACTCAAAACAGCAACAACAATAAGAATAACTGTGAACTTCCTTTAATAATGATATTATTAAATACCAGTAGTGGCAGGTGAGACTGAGAAAGGGAAGAGGAGACATCGTAGAAAGGAAATCAAATACTTAAAAGAGATAATGTTAGCTTCTGCTTCCTGAAGAAGTATAGTAAGAAAAGCCCAGAGAAGAGGTGGGGATGGGGGAATATACCAGATATAATTGTGTTCTTTTATTAAGTCACTACACTATAAACATATTTATAAAAATGAGTTTTAAATAGCAAGGAAGAAGTTCAAATGTAGCTATAACAATTAAATATTCTGTGCTCAGAGGAGGTAAATGGATGAATAGACAGCAGATATTTTTCCCATGTGCCCTCACTTAGTGCCAGCAGTGGGAAGGGGCTTATATTTGAATTTGAGACGCTGAGCAAGCTTAGAAAGCTGAACAATAGCTCTCAACATTCTCCTGGGCAGTAGAAAGAAGACAAGGTCAGAAGGCACATTTTAGTGTTTTTCATATCATGAGTATGTTCAACTTTTCCAGGGCTCCAAGATTTGACCCAGCATACAGAATAAGAGTGAGGCAGAGTTACCTGGTTCCCTTCATTGCGTATAACATGATACCCTGTTTTGTTTACCAATAAAGGTCCATTGTTGACATTTTAAACCAGAGTAAATATAAAACAAAAAATTTTAAATTAAAGACGAATTTTTTTAGTTGTAGCTAAAATAACAAGTCAAAATATTTTAAATTTTCCTTCTTCCTCCCATGAAAAAGATAACTCTAGGAGCTTCTATTTGATTATTGGTGATTGATTTCTTTTTAGGCAGAGACATTTCCTGTTAAAACTTCCATTTTCTAGCCCGAGGACTTTAAGAATATGCTATAATCGGCCTTAATGAGATTATACAAATATGCTCACTTATGCATTGCAGATTCATATATTTTGTGACTTTTTTTAAAAAAAGATGCTAAGGATTGCTAAAATACTTTCTCAAGAAACTGTTTCTCCAGGCAAAAGTTGGAGGCAGAAAGTTTCATAGTAGACAGCACAAAGGAGTACATGCCAATTGTAATTAGAACAAGCAGGAAAATTCACTCGGAGACCAGAAACACAATTTCTTTTATGGCACATTAGAAGCATCCCAATCTTCCTCAATAGTGGTGTTCATCAAACAGACAACATTCTGAAATTCCCATAAGAGGTTGCTGGAGTAAAAATAAATTTGTTTTTCGTGTGGTATCCTCAGGACAGGAGCCTTATAAAATCATTTGCCTGTTGGCCTGTCCACCTCCTATAATAACTATTGATCCCACAGGCTAATTTCAGCCAACTTTGATAGAGGGGCAAAGAGTCTACAGCTAGACAGAGGCTCATAAATTTCTTGTGGTTTCTTGTGATTCTTTCAGAAGAGTTGTTTAATGGTATCATTTTGAAGAGTATAAAAAAGCAAACCAAGTTTCTGCTGTGAAGTTGTCACTGTAATGGAAGATGATTACATCAGAAGAAGTTCAAATGGAAAAAAAATGTTTGTAGTTGCCTTGTAGTTTCCTGATAACAAGCAAAGTGAGCACCATATATAACACCACATAGTGGCAGACGCCTTTACTTCTGATAGTTGCATTCTGAAACTTTATAATAAATTCGACTCTTGGGTTTTGCACATCCAAGTGGCTTTTTCTTGTTTGTTGGAGTTGAACTTAACCAGTTCTCAGAAGTGTACTGACATAATTGAAAGCCTTTCAAACAGCCGATGGTGAGTTAGACTGTGTGGGAATAAATAAGAATTCAGAAAAAAAATATTAAGAAGGAAGCAATAGACCCTCCTACAGTAATATAGAGCAGGGTGAAAACTCAAGTTCAAGTCTAGGATAGAGTCAGTATCTGAATACAGCCGGAGATCTGCTTATAGAGTTTGTAGCTGAAATTTGGGGGCTCCAGTGCAAAAGCAGGTTTTATTCTGAGGAATGTATTCAAGAAACCATGAGAAATTAGGACTGAGGTCAGCAGAGGGCTTACAAGGCTGATACAGGATACAGCATCACGTGGTATCTAAATCTCAGGGAAAAGGGGAACTCAAGAAGCTGGATAGCTTCTCGTTACACACAATTAGAGGTGCCAGAGGGGTGCTGCTAGTACCTGACGGCCTTTTGGTCCTTATTCTACTCTTTCTCCCAAACCTGAGGTCCTAATTGTTCACTCTGGTGACAAGGCAAAAAAATGAAGATACACACACACACACACACACACACACACACACACACAAACTTTCCTACTTTAAAGTGAGGAAAAGTGCTCGAAATATATGGGTCTCACTAAGACCTCAAAATAGTACAGCTGAATGAGAAAACCTGCAGATTAACAACATCAAAACTATAGACAGCTGGAATAAGTCTGGTGCTGAAAAGGAACTGATACTATAAAGATAACTCAGATAATTTGTTTCTATAATTTTCATCTTTCAATTCTTTTACTTGCACATGCTCTGAGCAGTAAAGAAATAGGTTCCACAGTACTGGGTATTCATTTTCCAAACTCTGCTAGCAATATTGTTCAATCTCAAGAAAAGACCCAAGGAACTAAAAGGAGAAAGGGAAAGAGGATAAATATTTCTTGAAAAACTACTATTTTATAAGATGCGAAACATAAAACTGAGGCTCTAATGCCTCACCTAAGTGGATCAATATAACTACAGAGCTTGTAATAAAATACAACACTAAAAATACTACGAATCAAACATAAAATGTGCGAAGTTCACCAGATCTTCAGTGAACTAGGGAAGCTATCCTCACAAAGGAATTAAGCCCTCTTTGAAATGAGAAAGTGTAACTGAAGAGTTGGGAATTTCATTTTCTGGAGTTGCTACAGCACTACCCAAATGGCAAGTCAGCTTGTAAGTGCAGGTAGCTTGTAAATTCATCACTTGATGAAGTAATATCCAGGGAAAAGCTACTTAATGTTCTGAGGGGAATATATGTTGTATAAATGCATATACTGTGTAATAGTAATGAAATATATACCACATAATTAGATTGAACATATTTTTTACAACATATAGTTAAGGCTGTTAAATTAAACAGGACATTTTAAATACAGTTTAAAATACAGAGAAGAAAAAATGGATTAACATTTAAAAGTACACACGAAAGAGGCACAGCAATGAACGCAGGACCAAAAAGGACCAAAAAATATGATTGCATGCACAATGTGTTCTCATCCTTTCTAGAAGTAGTCATGGAAACTAATATAAACAATGGTTTCTGAAAGCTAGCTTTGCTGCTTCTACCTTAATGGCTTCAGAGCTTCAGCTTCTACTATATGCTGGATGGAAAATCCTCAGGTGGAACCCAGCAACAGCGTAGCAAGAGAAGGGCTGGCTACAGTTGCTCAGTAACTAATATTTCCAGTGAAATCATTTTAGTCTTCCTTTGCAAATCTAGATGAATGTGCCAGGCATTCTTATTAATTTCTTGAAAAGTAGTCGTTTTTTTTAAAAGATAAAATATTCATTAAGAGGTGAAATCAATTGGGAAATATTGTCACTATTATTTTCCTAGAAAAGGTATTAGGATTTAAATGATTGGAATGATCAAACTCTTCACCAAAAAAAGTATCACCCCAATAGTTCGAACTAATACTATAGATCATGCTTCACCCAATGTAATTTACATATTATTCCAGTCATAGCCCATTATAAACTCTGCTTTCATCAGCAGGAATAGAGTTTTTATAAAGATTAAGGTACATTCATCTGTTCTTTTGCTTAATTTTTTAAAAGCTGCTTAACTCTATAAATGCATTTCTATATGTATTAAGAAAACATAATAAAGTTAAATGAATGTACAGGAATACAAGGTGTTTCTGTTACAATTTTTTCAAAAACTACAATAATGATCTTAACACTAATTTTAAAATCCATTTAGAAATAGTGCTTAGTCATCATTTCTTAAAATTTCCACAAAATTTAAGACATTTGGGATGGCACTACATATAGTTGATTCTAGAACAGCACAGGTTTGAACTGCATGGGTCCAACTATATGCAGATTTTCTTCTGCCTGTATCACGCTTGAGACAAGATGAGCCCTTCCACTTCGACTTCCTCTCTAGCCTACTCAATGTAAAGATGCTGAGGAGGAAGACCTCTATGATGATCCACTTCCACTTAATGAATAATCAATATCTTTTCTCTTTTTTATTATTTTCTTAATAACATGCTTTCCTCTGGATTACTTTATTTTAATATAGTGTATAATGCATATAACGTATAAAATATGTGTTAATTGTTTTTGTTATCAATAAGGCTCCCAGTCAACTGTAGACTATTAGTAATTATGTTTTAGGGGAGTCAAAAATTATATGTGGATTTTCTACCCTTTGGGGTCAGCATTTCAGCCCCCATGATTTTCAAGGGTCAAGTGTATATCTTTTATATCTCTATACTATAGATAATGTAAAAGTACATATATTCACACCATCACACCAATGATTAAAATGAATTATATACTTAATGTTATAATTAATGCAATTATAATATAAATTTAAATTATATAATATTAATTTGTTTAATTGTTTTTAATTTAATTTTTTTTTTTTTTGCCATTCCTTTTCAAGGAATTTTTTTGATTTCAGTTTTATCGAAGTCACTTTCAACACAGGGACAGTATTTCTGTTTAATGACAGGATTAGCTGTCAGTCCCTGTTTCTCCAGATGTGGAGATAACATTTTTATTCAGCAGGGAGTCTAAACCATTCACAGAAATCCCATTTTATACCATAAGATCAAACATATTAGATTGCACTCAAGCGAGATGGGGTATCTCCAAGTTATTTCATTGTTTTATGCCTTGGTTTGCTCCTAAGGCAACTAGAGAAATAAATAACTGACTTAGTAGGCAAACAAGGAGCACTGTTTGTACCATATGGCTGGCATATCAACCCTGGGGTATAGTTATTGCTACCTGCCCTCTTGAGAGGAGGAAGGCAGGGCCCCAGAGGTTAAGTAACTGGCTTGAGGTTACAGTTTCCACATTAAGCTGGAATATAAATACAGCTGCTAATGGATGTCTCCAGAGTACACACAGCAGAAAAACTGAATTCCTGTTCTATCTACATCAGTGAAAATTGTCTAGTAGATTTTATGTAACCCAATGTTATTGAAAGCGTTACTTGAATGAAATAACTTTCTACAAGTTTCTTCTGACCTCCAAGTAATATACATAATATCTGAAACTATTTGAAATACCGACATTTATCATACAAGGAAGCAAAAAACAAATTATTCATAAGCCAGAAATGTTCCCACTTTTGTTGCATGTTTTTGGCGGCTTGCTTAGAAGATAAGTCCCAAGTTGGAACATGGAATACTGTATAAATACTGTATGTGATTCAACATACCCCTCTGCCATAATTTTTAATCTTTACGGAACCCCAGGTCTTCTCTGTGCTCCAGAGCCCGCTACTTAGGGCCATGACTCAACACCCACTGTGTGTCAGCACAGATTTCCCAGGTGTTCTATGCACATTCAGACGCTCACAGCTTGTGTGAACTTTCGATGCTTTAAGTGATGCCAAACAACTACCCTGTGCAAAGCAGGATCCTGCTGCTAGTTCAGAGACAAGATAAGGTCCTACATGCCTGATTCCTCTTAGCTGGGATATGGAAAGCTGAGCTAAGAGAGGAGAGGCATGGGTGTTGGTTGCCTTGGGGTTACGGTGTAGCCTGAGGAAGATCCTAAGTGTTTGAAATGTAGTCAACAACCCAAAGGGAGCTAGGCAAAAATCGGGTAAGTCCAGAAAGAAAACCAAATAGGACCCAGCAAAGAAACCATTTCAAACAGGGGAAGAGTAGCCAGGTCTGAAGGTCAGAATCACAGTGTATGAAATGATGTGCAGGTAGATGAGGGAATAGTGGACAGCACTGGACCAGAGGCTTGAGTTGTGAACAGTTACCTCCTGCACTCTCTTTGCCTGTAACTGCCTCCAGAATGTCTTACCAGAAGGAGCACTTCTGTCTATGGCCATAACACCTTAAATGCACCTGATCTCATCAGAGGCAGCACTTCTCAAAGTTCTATCAGTTTGACATCATCCACCTGTTGCAGATATGTTGACACATCTAAATGGACCTATATTTTTCAGGCATGAAATTGTTGTAGAACAGAACTGGGGTCCTTTCGCCCAGGACAGTAAAACCAGATATGCACAAGTGAGATTGCAGCAGTAGAAAGGAAGGCATTTGTTTGTAGGGTATCTAATGCTCAAATTCTCATCTCCCCAATGGCTGACACATAAAGGTTTTAAAGATAAATTTCAGGAGAGCAGACATTGCAAGCAACACTGTAAAGCAATGTGTGGAGGTTCACATTGCTTGTAGCTTAGAAGGATGAGATATCTTGAAATGGGAGGTTGAGCAGGGCTTACACATAACAGGTAGATTCAAAGATGTCTGATTTGCAGTTGATTAAGAAAGAGAAGGTTTGTTTGAAAATTGGGGGTCAGCAGAAGAGAATGTTAACTGGCTCATGGCTTTGACTCCCTTCAGGCCCCTCAAGAAGAAATTCAGGGCCAGGCGCAGTGGCTCACGCCTGTAATCCTGGCACTTTGGGAGGCGGAGGCAGGTGAATCACCTTAGGTCAGGAGTTCGAAACCTCATCTCTACTAAAAATACAAAAATTAGCTGGGTGTGGTGGCGGGCATCTATAATCCCAGCTACTAGGGAGGCTGAGGCAGGAGAATAGCTTGAACCTAGGATGCAGAGGTTGCAGTGAGCACTGCAGCCTGGGTGACAGAGGGTGACTTCGTCTCAGAAAAAAAGAAAAAGAAATTCAGAACAATGCAGTGAGCAGAGTCCAGTCTTCAGTTCATCCTTACCTGAGGTCTGTGTACCAGTGGATCCGTTTGATGGAGGTCCTCTATGAGGGGATCTACATTTCTAAAGATCAACTAAGAGACATATCAGATGTTACTTTCAATTTTTCAAAAGAAACTAAACATCTCTGGGCTCTAACTTCCTTGGCTATTGTTTTAGGTTATTATTACCCTCTTGCTTAGCAAGTTACTTACTTACTTCACAGGGCTAGCTAGGTACCTAGAATTTCCCTTGAAGGAACTCAAGATTTTTCTTTTATTTCTATGGTTGGGGGAATCACAAACCCCTAAGACGGAGCCGTTACTCCACCTCAAAATTAAGAAATTCGCCACATCTTAAAGGTTCTGTGGCCTTTAAGTTCTAAGAGCCAACTGGGTCTCAATAAAAAAGTGACAGAAGCTGGGTGCAGTGGCTCACGCCTATAATCCCAGCACTTTGAGAGGCCGAGGTGGGTGGATCACTTGATATCAGGAGTTTGAGACTGGCCTGGCCAACATGGGTGAAATCCCATCTGTACTGAAAAAAAAGAAAAATTAGCCAGGCGTGGTGGTACCTGCCTGTAGTCCCAGCTACTCAGCAGGCTAAATCAGGAGAATTGCTTGAAACCAAGAGGAAGAGGTTACAGTGAGCCAAGATGGTGCCAGTGGACCCCAGCCTAGGCGACAGAGTGAGGCTCTGTCTCAAAATAAAAAGGACAGCTGTGTGTCCAGGCCCACCCATTTCTACAAGAACTCAATGGAAAAATTAACCAGGAAAAAAAAAATGTCATGTTCACTGATTAAAATACTCAATGTTGCTAAAATGTTAATTTTACCAAATTTAATCTATGTAATCCAAATGAAAATATCAATAGGATTTTCTTTTTGTAGAAATTGATAAGCTGATTCTAAAATTTATATGGAAAACCAATGGAAATAAAACAATAAAAACCAATTTGGAAAAGATGAACAAAGTTGAAGGGCTCACACTATCTGACTTCAAGATCATGTAGAATTGGCAAAGGATAGAAATAGGTAAACACAATAAAGAATGCAGAAATAGGCTCGCACGTATATAATTATTTCATTTTAAACAAAGGTGTAAAGCAAATCACTGGAGAAAAAGAAGTGCTCTCAACAAACAAAGCTAGCATATTGCATGCAGCCATATGCAAGGAAATGAACTTCAACACCAATTTTATACAACCATATGCAAAAACTAACTCTCTTAACACAAATTTAATATAAAACTTCAAAGAGAAAACAGAAAATCTCTGAGATCTTGGGCTCAGCAAAGAGTTTTTAAATTTACCCAAAAAAAGCACAAATGATATAAGGGAATCTGATAAATTGCACTTCACCAAAATTTAAAGTTTCAGCTCTTTGAAAGGCACAAAATAAGAAGAGAAATCATAGAATATGAAAATATTGCAAAACATGTTTTTTCTTACATATTGATATTCAGCATATTTAAAGAGCTCTCAAAACTCAATAATGTAAACAAACAAACCAGTTTAAAAGTATACAAAATATTTAAATAAATACTTCATCACATTAGATGGCAAATAAGCTCATGAAAAGATATTCAATATCAAGAGCTTATACATTGGAACCACATGAGACACCACTGCATAACTATTAATGATTTTATGTACAGGTATTTGTGTATGTGCTGAGAGAGATAGGGAAGGAGAGAGAGTCAGTTATGTATAATAATTAATAATACCAAATGCTGGAAAAAAACAAAAATTAGCCAGGCACAGTGGCACGTGCCTATAGTCCCAGCTACTCAGGAGGCTGAGTCAGGAGAATCGCTTGAACCCAAGAGGCAGAGGTTACTGTGAGCCACGATGGTGCTAGTGGACTCCAGCTCTCCAAATGCTGGAGAGAAAGTGGAATAACTCTCATGCTTTGGTGACAGGGATGTAAAATGGAAAACAGTTTGGCATTTTTTTCTTATAAAATTAAAATTACTCTTACTGTAACACCAAGCAATCTCACTCCCAATTCCTACATATTACCCATGAAAATGCAAACATACTTCTACCCAAAAACTTGTCCACAAATGACTATTGCTGCTTTACTCATAAGTTTAAAAACCTGGTAAGAACCGAATTTTCATCAGTTAGTGAATGAATAAACAGTCTTCCTTCTTGCAATTGAATACTATTCAGCAATAAAAAGACCCAAATCATTAACACATGCAACAACAAAGAAGAATCTCAGAATCATTTTTCTAAGTGAAAGTAGCAAGATGTGAAAGGCTGCATATCATATGACTTCATTCATATGGCATCTATAAAGGATAAATTCTAGGGACGGGACAGTGAAGAGATGGAGTTTTGCCAGTAGCTGGAATTAGGGCACAATATTGACAACAAAGAGCATGAGAACTTTTTTGGGAGGAAAGGAAGTGTCCTACATCTCAGCTGCTGTGGTGGTAGTTGAACAGTGTATACCTTTGTACACCTAACATGATGAATTACATTATATGTGAATTACATCTCACTAAACTCAACTTTAAAGAAGTGAAAGAGACCTGACCTCTGTTGCCTCTGAGATGTTCATCCTAATCCCACTTTCTCACTCTTCACCCTACTGTAATCCAGTTTCTATCTCCACCATTGCACAAAAAACTCATTTTGTTAAGGTCAGCAAATACATTCTGATTGCAAAATTCATCTTCAGTTCTTTTCTTTATCACGTAAGATGGCTAATAAGCTCATGACTTTTCACAACTTTTAACGTCATCACTAGCTTCTCCCTTGAAATATTTTCCCCTGCTCTTTCATAAGACCACTCTCTCCTAATCATGCATTCTTAGCATAATGAAAGGCCCCTCAGCCCCCTAAATATTGCTGCTTCTTAGATTCCCAAATTTAGCCTACCTTTCTCATTGTCTATTTACCTATGACTCATTTTTTTTTAAAGGTAAAGTTGAGTTTTGTCAACGGACAAATTACTTTTGTAATTTAGGACATTTACCTTTGTATCATTTGGAAGATAAATTTGAAAAAGGCAAAACTGAAGGAAGGCAGGTAGGTTGGGTGATGATTTGAAGTAACGGATATCCAAATAGTAGGGCTTTGGAAGATAGGGAAACATTCAAGAGATGTAAAAGAAAGAAACAGCAGGGCTTGGCAATACACTGAACACAGCTAGGGCAGGGAAATAGAATTGTTAGCCTATCAGACTCACAGCAGATCTCTCAGCAGAAACCCTACAAGCTAGAAGAGAGTGGGGGCCAATATTCAACATCCTTAAAGAGAAGAACTTTCAACCCAGAATTGTACATCAGCTAAACTCAGCTTCATAAGCGAAGGAAAAATAAAATCTTTTGTGAACAAGCAAGCACTCAGAGATTTCATCACCACCAGGCCTGCTTTACAAGAGCTTCTGAAAGAACCACTACACATAGAAAGGAACAACCAGTATCAGCCTTTCTAAAAAATACCAAAAAGTAAAGAGCATCAACATAATCGAGAATTTACATCAACTAATAGGCAAAACAGCCAGCTAACATTAAATGGCAGTATTAAACTCACATATATTATTATTAATTCTAAATTTAAATCGACTAAATCCCCCAATCCAAAGACACAGACAGGCAAAAAAAGCCAAAACCCATCGGTATGCTGCATCCAGACCCATCTCACATGCAAGGATATACAAAGACTCAAAACAAAGGGATGGAGAAAGATTTACCAATCAAATGGAGAGCAAAAATAAATAAATAAATAAAAAGCAGGAGTTGCTTTAAAGCAACAAAGATCAAAAGAAGCAAAGAAGGATATTACATAATAATAAAAGGATCAATGCAACAAGAAGAGCTAAAGATCCTAAACATATACGCACCCAATACAGGAATACCCAGATATATAAGACTTATAAAGAGACTTAGACTCCCACACAATAATAGTGGGAGACTTCAACATCTCTCTTATTAAGCACAATTACAGGCATACCCATTTTTAGACAGCATTCTAGCCCGGGCAATAAAGCAACACCCCCGTTCTCTCTCCCTCTTCCTCTTTCTCTTTCTTCCTCTCCTTCATTCTTTTTTTTATTCTTTTTTTTCTTTCTTTCTTTCTTCTTTTTTTTTT